>NW_015536535.1:360876-362716 GCF_001515605.1 Sinocyclocheilus anshuiensis
TCAATTATCCATTTGGAAAGTCTCTGCTTCGTGACCGGAGACCCTCTGGTGCGGTCACCGAAGCATACAAAACGCTGATCCGACAGCCTGAACGGGGCAGAACGCTCAATGTATATTCTCAATGCCCTGACGGGGCAGAGTAGATTTAGCTCTTGGTCCTGCTCCGAAGGACGAAGCACCGAAAGAGCTATCACCTGTGCTCTGAACGGAGTCGAGAGCACTTTAGGTACATAACCATGCCTCGGCTTCAGGACGAACTTAAAGTCGTTGGGCCCGAATTCGAGGCAGGTAGGGCTCACCGAGAGCGCCTACAGATCACCCATATGCTTTACCGATGCTAATGCCAGTAGCAGAGTGGTTTTTAGCATCAGGGGACGAAGGTCAACGGATCATCCTGAATGGCCGTCTCATGAGGGCGCGGTTCAGGTGTCTGAGATCGAGGATGGGCCTTAGGCTGCCATCCTTTTTGGGGACGAGGAAATAACGGCTGTAGAAACCTGACTCGCTCATCACCTCGGCGCGTAGGACGTGTGCATCCTTGCTCTGAACCGAGGTGGAGACCACGCCGCAGAATTGTGGGGGTCTTCGAGCGAATTGAATAACCTCGTTCTATTATCCCCAGAACCCACTTTGACAACCCGGGGATGGCCCGCCAGGCCTCGGCCCACGTGGCAAGGGGTTGGGTTGGTTCGAGCGGCAGGCCGTCATGCGGGGACCCAACGCTCGTGAAAAGCGGAAGAGGAAATCTGCTCTCTTTTTGAAAATGTTTGTGTTTTATTTTTCTCGCTATAACAGCGATAAGTTGTGCGGGCGTTAACTGAACGGCCCGGGGTTCACAACAGTATTCACCACAAACACATTGCCATCAGCACCCAGAAGTGAATGGGGTGCTTGGAGGCACACAAGAGGCTGCTTGGGGGGTGGTCCAGCGATGGCGAGATTTTGCCCCCTCCTCTTCCTGTCCCGCGGATCAAGTTGACGCCGGAGGCGCCGGGTCCAGCACTACCTTGGGCCGGGGTCCTTGTCGCTTAGGGAATGGGTAGCTTCTAGCCAAGCGGGAGCGATGCCAGGGCTCAGGCTTAGAGACCGGCGGAGCAGCTGATGAGGCGGGCTTCGCGGGCTGCTGAGTCAGCGCCGTCTTGGGGCGACTGGAGCGTTTTGGCAAGAAGTGTCGCATTGCCTTTGCCTTCCAGCCGATGGCCGTGGGCGGGCAGAGATGCGCGGCCACTGACTCATCCAGGGGAGGCAGTTTGTCATACCCATTTTCTTCGGCGCCGTTGACTGTTGTGACGGCAGACAAAGAAGAGGTACGCAGGCGGGCCGAGTAGGGGGTGCGCCAAGATCTGGTGATCTCATCATGGACTTCTGGAAAGAATGGAGAAGCTCGTTGTCGAGGGGCTTGACGGCGCCCCGGGCAAGAACCATTCATCCAGGCGACTGCGGGTGGGCTCCTCCGGCGGAGACCAATCCAAACCCAGCTCTTGGACAGCCTTAGACAGAATGTGGAAAAGTTCGGCGTCCATGCCTGTGCTGGCAGTGCTGGGCTCTGCAGACGGCAGGGGGGCGGTGTCGAAAGACGAGCCCAACAGCTCCTCCGCATCTGAGGCAGCCAGAGACACACTGTCATCCATGGCGTCACACTCACTCCCACCGAACAAAACCAGATCGCTCGAAGCCGCAGAGGGATGCTGGCCCGGGTGAGAGAAGAGGACGGGGGAAGCCTCTCTATGTGGAGAAAGTGAGGCACGCGGGGGCTCAGCCGGCATGGGCTCACTCATCACCGAGCGCTGAGATCCTCTGCCCCGCTGCTTTTTCCTCACAGGCTCCTGGGAGGAAGAAA
>NW_015536535.1:362796-368507 GCF_001515605.1 Sinocyclocheilus anshuiensis
AGGCTCCTGGGAGGAAGAAAGCGGGAGGGGGCGAGGGGCTGAGTCACTTTCTGAAAAGAAAGCCATCCACAAGCGCAGAGAGGAGAGACTCATATCCTCGCAATGAGGACATTCCGTCTCGGTCAGTGCATCTTCAGCGTGGGCAGCGCCCAAGAATGAAATGCACTCGCCGTGACCGTTAGCGGCGTGCAGGGGAGCCCTGCATGAGCAAGAGTAGTGGTGCGACATTTGCAACAACGCCGGAAATTTGTCGCCGGATAGCGGCAGGGGACCGCGAGATCACGCTGCTGCAGATGCCGAAGGCAGCTGAAGAGCGGCGAAGTCAGCCGAGCAGAGAGGGGTCTTGATCCGCTGCGAGGCTTGTTCACGGTGAAGGCTTCGAGTCACGTAGTGCTCCGTCGCTGAAGGAGAAGAAATCTGAGGATCCTATGGCGAAGTGCATGCTTATATAGCCAGACAGATCCCCCGCCCAATATGGTGGGCTCTGGTGGGCTGTGCCGCCATAGGCTCCGGCCGCTCCACTGCCGAGCCATTGGTTCGTTTTTAATACACTGCACGAATCAATGGCCGTGTAGTTTCACTGTATGAATGAAAAAAGGCTTCAGTTCAGGAGAAAAAAGGCTTTTTTCCCATATGCGTCTAGCAAGACGCAGTACTTGATCCCGTATCTCAGGGAACCGAGGTTACGTTAGTAACCGAGTATGTTTTCCTGTCCTGTCAGCCGTTACACTGTGCTCATAGCGTGTGCTCTTCAATTGCACACACAAATATGGCGGAGTGCGCTGTAGCCTGTATCATTTCATATTAAAGCGAGTGTATGTTAGATCCATCTCACGTTCATCAGCGGCAGCTCTTAAATTAATAGCAGCAGAATTACCTAGCTGCCGAGCCACTGGTTAGTTTTTAATACACTGCACGAACCAATGGCCGTGCAGTTACAATGCGTGATTGAAAAAGACTTCAGTATTCGGAGAAAAAGGAGTTTTTCTTAGCAGATGCAGTACAAGTGAAGTATCGATAGGGAACAATGATGACGGCCCTCCTGAACCCCACAACACAGGCAAGAGTGGGAGACCGTGCGGGACAATCTGGCTGCTGCTCCGTCTGCTCCAAACATTTGTGTGCCTGCTCTCCATGAGCATGACTACCTGTAAAACATTTAAATGGGTTAAAACGTTTTATAATTCATGTTGTCAGCTTTCCATTTCTTTCCAAAGTTCATTTCATATGTTTATCAATATTCATTGTTTGTCTAATTTTTGTTGTAGCATTATTACTTCTGTGGTGTAGTGGGCTAAATCACTGAACTGCTAAGATGAAGGTTGCTGGTTCGATTTCCGCAGCCATCACCAACAGTGTCCTTGAGCAAGGCTCTTTTCTCCAGGTTGCTCCAGGGGGATTGGTGGTCCCTGTAATAAGAGCACTGTATGTCACTTTGGACAAAAGCATCTGCTAAATGTGTAAATGTGATTTATGTAAATTCTTTTTTTGTAAGTTTCTTGAGCACATATGCTCAATAGTTGCTTCTTAGAGTTTATTTCTTCAAGGTAGTACTAGAATAGAAATGCATACATACATTTCATACAACTGTTTGGGGGGCTTAAAGTGTTAGTTCTCCCAAACATATCAATTCAGTTGTTATTATTTACATTATATTTACTGGACTACTTTTTTTTTTTTCTTAACACAAAAGGTGATTTTGTACAGGTTTGTCCTGCTGGTTTCTGTTCATACAATATCAGTCAACAGAGCCCAACTTTCAGAAGCTTCAAAAGCATCATCAAATAATGTCATGAAGCTTCTGTAAGTCGGGTTCCATTGACTGATATTGTATGAACAGAAACCAGTAGGACAAACTTGACCAGAATCACATCCTCAATGTCTTTTGGTCTTTTTCTGGGCTCACTCAGGATGAAAAGACCACAGCAACAACCGGCCCAGATGAGGCATTTCAGATCCTACAAAAAACGCATACAAAAGCAGTCATTTTAACATCATGACGTCATTTTGATTTCTGTATTAGAATTAACAAAATGATCTTACTTTATATTTTTGTTTCAGGTTTGTCCTTTTTTTCACAAATGCTGCCATCACCTTGCCTTGCAGGCCTGCTTTACCCAAAAAGCACGGAAGCAAATCCACAGAAATCAAGAATAAGAAAAGTGCTGTAATAGCTCTGTTTGAAATTACAATAATTAAAATAAACTGCAACTTAAGATGTAAAAAATATGTTTTACTAATTTCTGTAGTATACTCCCTCACAGCATTCCTTCATCAGTCACTCTCCACCAGATAAGTACAGATATGTCTCAGACAAGATTCAAGTTACCTGTGTGATTTACGTGCTCAATACTACATTTAAATGTTGGGATAGTTGCTGATGTGTTAACTCACCTCTTATCCAACACAAATGTTCCTCAATTTATCAACAGTAACTGACAAGTAAAATAGATAACTTATGTTTAGTTACGTTATGTAGATATGTGTTTATTTACACTACTTAGATTCATGTATTTGTGTGTTGACAACAGTGAAATCTACTACATAATAGCACACACATATCACTCACTCAGATGTCTCATGTTGTGATGTGCTCACCTGCAATACTTATCAAAGGTTTTCCTGTCAGATATGTGTGCTTACTGGAGCTCCCCTCTTAGCTATACATAATAAAACGCATTTTTACATCAAAATCAGAAATTTACTGTACCGTCTAGCACAGTGTTTCTCAACCCTGGTCCTGGGCACCCCCCAACACTGCTCATTTTGTATGTCTCCCTTGTCTGACAAGGACACCCATTTCAGGTCCTGGAGTTTCTTCTAATGAGCTAATGAGTTGAATCAGGTGTGTTTGATTAGGGAGACACACAAAATGTGCAGTGTTGGGGGGCGCCCCGGACCAGGGTTGAGAATCACTGGTCTAGCGTATTTACACCTTCAACGATTCAACAGTCTACTCTAAAAATATTTAAACAAATGCGTTTAAAAAGAAACAGTTTGTTATACCAAAGTACCTTTAATTAAGACGAGTCATTTCACTCTGCGACCATCTTTGAAACGCCTCTCAGGCATGGAATTTCATATTTGAAATCGCCAATGAAATCTGACAACTGTCTCAAATATTGTTTCTTATGCTCTTATGCACTGAAAGGGCTTTTTTCAGGCTAGAGCAGCCAATGCGCATGCACAGTTCCAGCGGGCGTCTCAGAATGCACTTCTCTCACAAGAATTAATAGATGATGCAGGTAATTCTCACCTATACTTTTATGATGACTAAGGATTCGTACATATTCGTTTGCCAACTGCTTTTTGCCTACTATATAGTAGGGAAGTATGCCGTTTCGGATGCAGTGCCTGTCTTTATGACTAAAATCAGTCAATATTGACAATTGTGCAAGGCTGTGCATTAACTTTTTTTGCACATAGGACTGGTGCTAACCGGCAGATAATGCACTTTTGTGATTGTGAATAAGTGCAGTGTCCAGTGAGCGTAACTCAACTGCAGTTAACATTTGATGTGAATGTATGTGGCGTTGTACAGTATATTGAGACGGAGGCGCCAGAACTGCAGCTGATAGAATGTGCGCTGTAGCACGATACTATGATATTTTTTCAAAAGCAGACTGTGGCGTGGAGACATTTTAATTGTCCACGATCGTAATCAAAAATATAACTACCAAGTATAATCAATCTCACACACAAAAACAAGCACAACGAAATCACTTCACACTATTAAGCGGCTGTGTTATGAGCATGCAAAACTGTATCACACACGTGCTACAGTGGTGAATTTATTCGTTGCACAGACCTGTTTTTTTCATAGCAGTGCACATATATGTCGCACTGTACAGCCCTGCAATTGTGTCTAAAATGTAAGTCACTTAATAGGCTATGAATTACTTGTTTGAACTCTTGTATAAAATCAGTGTCAAATTTGCAATCGTACTAGTTTGATCATGTCATGTTGCTTAAAGTTGCAGTAGGAGATCTTGGAAAATGCTAACTTTAGCCTGATAGCACTGAAAGCAAATGTCCCACCCTCCCTGCAATCGCTGTCCAAAGCCACGCCCCCTGAACGCATATACGCTCACAGACCAGAATACCAGAGACAACATCACTACAATAGGCTATATCAGCGGTTCCCAATTCCAGCCCATGTTCTGAAGTGAAGTAAACTTCAACGGATTTCCCCTGCTCAGGGAGTAGGGAGCAATGAACACTGTGTAGGGATCATATCGATCAGAACACAGTTCATGCACATAGCTCACTTCTAACGAGCTGATTATCTGAATCGGGTGTGTTAACTAAACGAGACATTCAAAACATGCAGAGCCGGGGTGGGGAACGAGGACTTGAATTGGGAACCGCTAGGCTACATCATGCGTCATTCACCGGTGAGAAAACGTTAAAAGTGCTACAATACCAGGAAGGAAGATCGGGTTGTTGATGTTTGTCTGCCATTCTCGCTCTGTCTGCACAGCGTGCGTGAACACGCTGATGACGTATCCTGTCTGCCTGAACCGGGTGCGCAGAGGTATGCTAATACATATGTTGACAGGCAGGTAGGAAAGCCAATTAAAACACTCAGACCGAGCGTTTTGATTGGATGAACATTTCTTGGTCCTACGCCTTCCACAGAATATATAAATACAGATAAATACATTTAGACCACTTAACTTAATGATTGCTATTGGGATGTGAAGAGATTTTCAACTAGGGCTGCACGATTCATCATCGTGCAGCATAACAAAAAAAAAAATTCTGAAGACAATCACCTATAGCACCTTTAATTAGGCTATATCATATGTTCTAAATATAAAAACAAATTTTTTTACTGCAGTTCTGTGTGCAGTTGTTCATTTGTTTTGATTTCGCCACCAGTTTCTCTCACACAGACATGCTTGCCTTAACCTGTTCGACTGTCAATACATTATCCATTATCAATTGCCTTTTACATCAAATGTAATAAAATCAGAACCATTCTCACCAAAATTTCGGTTAGTTGTCCAGTGGGGCAAATAAAATTCTCTTTCACGTGTCCCTTCAAAAAATCCACTTGTCCCAGACAAGCATCATTGTCGAGCTCTGATGCTGTAAATTAAATTCAACCCTCCAAAGTGGCTAGTGGGAGTGACTGTTTACACACCACTGCTGAAAGCCATCCACATTTAGCAGGTTATTGGCAGCAGTGTTGCCAGATTAGGCGGTTTTGAATTTGATTGTGCGGATAAAAATTGTCTTGCGCAGGTGGACAAAATTTGGGCTCGTTTGGGCTCAGTTTGGCAGTTTTCAAACATCAGCAGTAGGCTTGCGCCTAGTTACAATTGGGCCTGCAGTAAAATCCACATCTGGTTGTTAAAAATCCTCTTGGTTATTTACAGGTGTACTTGGATTATCGGTGTTCACAGTATTAACATCAGTAACTGTATCAGTATTAGGTACATCCATCCTGATAATTACACAAATCCAAACAAACACAACAAAAGAGGTCCCCGTACGGGCCACCAATATGTAACACTTGGCCTAAATAAGGCATGCTACACAAATAAAACTGTCCTTTTACCTCTTTAAAAAGCTAGTTTGAATGAGTGAAGACACAATAAAAGCCACAGGTATCAAGATTGAATGCCAACCCAAAGTGTATTAAAGGGTCATATGATGTTGCTAAAAAGAACATTATTTTGTGTATTTGGTGTAATGAAATGTTATGC
>NW_015536535.1:369421-369693 GCF_001515605.1 Sinocyclocheilus anshuiensis
ACTTACAATCTGTGAGTCAGAACAGCCGGCATTGTAGTCTACTCTACCAGGATCAGTAAACAGTCCTCCATAAAATGTCTGGAAGGGTTGAAGTGAAAATCTGAATATTTGGGTGGAACAGTGTTGTAAATACAACTTAACCACTGATTTCTAGTCGTGTCCATTTTTGGAAAGCCAAACAAAGTAGTTTCGCTTTCACAACGAAACACAGCGTCACACACGGCGGCCTAGAGTGAGCAGAGGCCGGGGGATAAAGTGAGGAACGGGCGGAG
>NW_015536535.1:369758-371294 GCF_001515605.1 Sinocyclocheilus anshuiensis
TATAAATGTATGAGGTGGCAAGAGGGGCCTTTTAACCCACACACGGGGTAAAAGACTCACCAGCATGGGGTAAAAGGCACACAGTATTTATATAAATACTTCAGCTAAAATAATGTTTTTTTTTAAATAATGACTAAGTTAATACTTGTTCAAAACAATCACTGTAGCAAAGTTTGTACTATATCTGCTTATTTTGAAAATTAAAATAATTTTTTTTTTCCAATAAATTTAATGTCATTAAAATATGTTAATATTTTAGTCATTGAAGGAGATCCAATAATAATTGAATATATATTTACAGTAGTAACAGCAAATTATATTTTATTATATGATATGATTAACATAATTTTTTTAAATATGATGGTTTCATTCTAAACATCGTGATTATCTCTAATATGGACACCCAACATAATATATGATATTTACCATCTGAATCTAAAATCTGTATGAGATTCCTTCATGCTGTTGAACACAAAATAATATATTTGGAACAATATTGGTAACCAAACAGTTGCTGGACCCTCACTACTTCCATAGGCTATATGGAAGAAACAAAACACTATTGGAGTCAGTCGGGACCAGAAACTGGTTACGATCATTCTTCAAAATATCTTCTTTTATGTTGAGGAGGAAAAGGAAATTCATAGAGGTTTCAAACTAACCTAAAATCCGTGTGTACGATGACACTGTTTTTATCTGCTCCGTGTGCCCGGTTCACTGTTCCAGCAACTTCCACTCCATCATCAGCTTTAGTAAAATAACCTGATAGCTGGGGAATTTACGAAGCCATGTTTTAAACTTAAAATTAGCCAAGTTATTGATCCAGTTTGACTGTAATAGCCCTATTTTAGTTCCTAACAATGATGTCGGACCACAACTACAACTTGATTGCCCTTCATGAAGCCTGCGATGAAGACATGATTGAGGAGATTGAAGTGGACCAGGCTAAGACCATTGAGGACAAGGCCATGTCCAAAGTAGATAAGGTTAACTGGGACCACACACCGATAAAAAACTAAAAGAAGCAAGGTACAAGACGACCATGCAAAAGAAGACAAGGTACATGACGACCATGCCAAAGAAGACACAGTAAACGCTGTCCTCCGGGCGGTACAGGAGCTAACCCAAAAAATGGATGACCAAACTCAGCGATTTTTACGCTTCGAAAAGCAGATTAAGGCCAATTCATCAGCCATCGACAAGAACAAAAAAGACATATCTGAGCTTCAATCCCAAGTAGATCATTTTATAAAAGAGAATGCAATTCTGAAAAGCGCGTGTGAAGAGCATGCTCGCTACAAGAGAAGGTGGAATCTGAGGTTGACCGGCTTGCCAGAAAAAGATGACAAGAATGTCCGGGAGACGGTCATCGGGATTCTGACCCGGATTATTCCTGTGTCGGTGAGAGACTGCGTGACACCATGGATACCGTGCACCGGCTTGGAAAGAGAGAGAGCGCGCCCAGGGCTGCACGATTAATCGAATGCGATTGTCATGCGCATTTTGTTAGTAAAGCCGGTTCTGTAATCAGCAGGA
>NW_015536535.1:371603-378678 GCF_001515605.1 Sinocyclocheilus anshuiensis
CCTCTGGCCTTCGGATGGAGATTTACTGCTGATCACAGAACCGTGCTTGACATGACACGCATGACAATCGCAGCTTCTGTCGAGTCGCGATCTCGATTCCATTTCGATTTATCGTGCAACTTTACTGTTATATCTGTGCATTTATATACTCTTTATTTTATGCTATCCTCATTATCGTTAAATGTAAGGGGACTGAAAAATAACATTAAACGTAAGGCAATATTTCTTTATTGTAAGGAACAGAAGGTGAATTGTTTTTTTTGTTGTTGCAAGAAACACATTCTGAATGTGAGGACATACGTTTTTGGAAACTTCAGTGGGGGGACTCTGCCTACTTTAGCCATGGGACATCTCATTCAGCTGGGGTTATGATTTTGTTTTATAGGTTTCAAGGCTCAATTGTTGACCATAAAAGTGATACAAATGGTCATTGGTTAATGGTGACTGTGGAGATTGACGGTGTTAAATTCATCTTGGTATGTGTATATGGTTACAATAGCAAAGCCCTAAACAAACTATTTTATGCTGACCTGTGTGTTAAGATTAACCAATGGAAGGTGACATATTCAACGGTTGAAGTTATCATAGGGGGGGATTTTAATTTGGTCCCAGACAACTCAGTTGACCGTCTTCCCTCTAGAGGGCACATCACACGTTTGATGCGATTTTCAATAACCTGGTTACAAATACAAATTTGATTGACTGCTGGAGGTTAAATAATTCAGGTGTTAGACAATACACATGGTTCAATGCATCTAACAATGGGCAGTGCTCCAGGTTGGACTACTGGCTTATTCCATTTAACTGGTTTGATAATATCTCTAAATGTGAAATCTCTACAGCTCCCCTAACAGACCATTGCTCAGTGACTCTGATCCTTACCATAAATAATAACAAGCGACCTCAAAACATAATTTGGAAATTCAGTAGTAATCTTTTGCTTAACAATGACTTCTGTGACGAAATTAAAAAACTTATTGTTGAGGTGACATCTTTAGATGCTTCACCATTAAATAAATGGGAGTGGTTTAAATTCAAAGTTAAAGAAGCAGCAATTAAAATGGGAAAATATTCGTCTAAGCAAATGCGGGTTAAACAAAAGGAAATTGTTAATAATATTAATATTCTATGCTCTAAAGCTGTGTTGTCTTGTGAGGAAAAAGCCCAATTAGAAAATC
The DNA here is from genome assembly GCF_001515605.1 of Sinocyclocheilus anshuiensis. Classification (NCBI taxonomy): domain Eukaryota; kingdom Metazoa; phylum Chordata; class Actinopteri; order Cypriniformes; family Cyprinidae; genus Sinocyclocheilus; species Sinocyclocheilus anshuiensis. Next base: position 372,782 of record NW_015536535.1, read on the forward strand.
TCAAAAATCAACTTGATGATTTATTCTTAGTTAAAGCTCGGGGTGCTTTTATTCGCTCTAGGGCTCGTTGGATCGAAGAGGGTGAGAAAAATTCTTCATACTTTTTTAATCTTGAGAAACAAAGGTAAACGAAAAAGAAAATTTCTAAATTAAGTATTAATGGTGCTGTTACAGAAGAATTAGATCTAATTAACAAGGCAGTTAGAGATTTTTATAGTAACTTATATTGTTCAAGATACTCTGAGGCTAGTTGCAAATCCTTTTTTCAGTCAATTCAAGGATGGATTGATTTAATTAAGGATGACTTTAAAAGTATTATGGAGGATGATTTAATAATTGAAGAGTTGGATAAAGCTATCAATCAAATGGCCAAGGGTAAATCACCTGGCTTAGACGGCTTAACTGTCGATTTTTATGTCTTCTTTTGGAAAGACATCCGTCAGCTTTTATTTGAAGCCCTTGGTGAATGTATCTTAAGACAAAATTTCTCTCCCACAATGAAGCGTGGTCTCATTACGTTGATCCCAAAGGCCGATAAAGATCCACTTTCTATTGAAAATTGGAGACCGATAACCCTTTTGTGTACGGATTACAAATTACTAGCTCTTGTATATGCCAATCGCCTGAACAGTGGCTTGACAAAGGTTATTAGTGAATGTCAACCTGCCTTTATAAAAGGAAGGAATATACATGTTCATTCAAGACTGATTCTTGATATGTTGGATTACAGTCATCTAATAGAAAAGGAGAGTCTAATATTATTCCTTGATTTTTATAAAGCGTTCGATTCGCTAGATCACTGTTTTATTGTAGAAACATTAAATTGTATGGGTTTTGGAGATACATTTTGTAACATAATCAAAATGTTGTATTCAGATATAACTAGTTCGGTGTCTTTGGGATCTGAAATCACTCCTAGCTTCAAGATGTCTAGAGGAATTCGCCAAGGATGTCCCATATCTCCAAAACTATTTATTCTAACTACCCAGATGCTCACTTTGGCTATTGTTAATTATTTAAATTTACAAGGCATTAAGATTTTTGAAAAGGAATTTAAGATTAGCCAATTTGCAGACGATACTGCAATTTGTTTAAAAGATAAAAGTATGGTTGATATTGCGCTAAAATTAATTAATGCTTTTTCTGATGCCTCAGGTTTGTCTCTCAATATTAAGAAATGTGTACTGTTGCCTATCCACTTTGTCCAGAGAGCTCTATTGCCTCAATAAATGTCCAGACTGAGGTGAAATATTTGGGTTTAACAATATCTAAGGATGATCGTAGGATAGAGGAGGTTAACATTGAGAAACGTGTCGTTGATCGTTGATATGCTCACTGGCTGAGTCACTGGCTGATCAGAGATCTCACAGTATTTGGAAGAGTTATTCTATATTCTATCGAAGGTGTGTCTACGTTATTATATCCTTGTCACTCTTTGTTTATTTCTGACAGCAATATTAGGAAGGCCAATTCAGTAAATTTTCAATTTCTATGGAGAAATAAAATGCATTATTTAAAAAGGTCCCAGATAGTTAAAGATTATAAAAATGGCGGATTAAAAGCCTTAGATTTTGAAGCCTTGATAGGCTCGTTTAAAATTAATTGGTTAAAAACTTTTTTTGCTTGTTCCAACTCTGTGTGGTTTCACATACCTAGGGCTAGTTTTGGAAAGCTTGGTGGTATGGATTTTTTACTGAGATGTGATTTCGATATTAATAAGATTCCACTTGCACTGTCTAAATTTCATAGTCAAATACTACACTTTTGGAAAATGATATTCACACATAACTTTACTCCGCACAGTTCGACTCTGTGGAACAATAGAACAATACTTATAAACAGGAAATCAGTATTTAAAGCTGAATGGTTTGACAAAGGAATTCTCTTTGTAACTGACTTGATGGATTGTAAAGGTGTTCTACTGGATCACACCAGCTTTGTTGTACGTTCTAATATAAACTGTACTCATAGAGAGTATCAAAAAATGTGTAAAGCTATTCCTGTAGCCTTGATCCACCTAATCCAGAATACTTTGACTTACTCTGATGTCACTCCAGTATTGCCGAATTTATCAATTGGTCATCATAAATTAGTTGATAAAAACTTCAATAATAGGGTTGCTACGGATGCTTTTAAATCTAAATTGTTCCATGATTATAATAAAAACAATGTGCCTGTAAACCATTCTGATATGCTGTTTTTTTAAAAGATAAAAGTATGGTTGATATTGCGCTAAAATTAATTAATGCTTTTTCTGATGCCTCAGGTTTGTCTCTAAATATTAAGAAATGTGTACTGTTGCCTATCCACTTTGTCCAGAGAGCTCTATTGCCTCAATAAATGTCCAGACTGAGGTGAAATATTTGGGTTTAACAATATCTAAGGATGATCGTAGGATAGAGGATGTTAACATTGAGAAACGTGTCGTTGATATGAAAAAATCTCTGAGTCACTGGCTGACCAGAGATCTCACAGTATTTGGAAGAGTTATTCTATCTAAAGCTGAAGGTGTGTCTAAGTTATTATATCCTTGTCACGCTTTGTTTATTTCTGACAGCAATATTAGGAAGGCCAATTCAGTCATTTTTCAATTTCTATGGAGAAATAAAACGCATTATTTAAAAAGGTCCCAGATAGTTAAAGAGTATAAAAATGGCGGATTAAAAGCCTTAGATTTTGAAGCCTTGATAGGCTCATTTAGAATTAATTGGTTAAAAACCTTTTTTGCTTGTTCCAACTCTGTGTGGGTTCACATACTTAGGGCTATTTTTGGAAAGCTTGGTGGTATGGATTATTTACTGAGATGTGATTTCGATATTAATAAGATTCCACTTGTACTGTCTAAATTTCATAGTCAAATACTACACTTTTGGAAAATGATATTCACACATAACTTTACTCTGCACAGTTCGATTCTGTGGAACAATAGAACAATACTTATAAACAGGAAATCAGTATTTAAAGCTGAATGGTTTGACAAAGGAATTCTCTTTGTAACTGACTTGATGGATTGTAAAGGTGTTCTACTGGATCACACCAGCTTTGTTGTACGTTCTAATATAAACTGTACTCATAGAGAGTATCAAAAAATTTGTAAAGCTATTGCTGTAGCCTTGATCCACCTAATCCAGAATACTTTGACTTATTCTGATGTCACTCCAGTATTGCCGAATTTATCAATTGGTCATCATAAATTAGTTGATAAAAACTTCAATAATAGGGTTGCTACGGATGCTTTTAAATCTAAATTGTTCCATGATTATAATAAAAACAATGTGCCTGTAAACCATTCTGGTTTGCTGGGTAAAGCCTTCTCTAAATACGTTAAATGGTCAATTCCGCCTAAAGTCAAAGAAACGCATTTCAAAATTTGTCATAAGATCTATCCAGTTTCCAATTTTCTTCATAAGCGATTTAAATTTGACAAGGCGGGTTGTGCTTTTTGTGATTTTACTGATGAATCTCTAGAACACTTATTTTTTACATGCTCCATTTCATGCCAGTTCTGGAGTGATGTTAGAGACTGGCTGAATCTAAAAATGTCAAACATCCCTGTATTTAACATCAACCATATCCTGTTTTATGTTGATGATTTAGATAATTCAATATCAGACATGTATTGTGGATCCCCTTAAGGTTTGATGCTGATTGTTATTGTATTTGTTTTTATTCTATGCTGTCACCTCTATGAGTTCTTGTATTCTATGTTTAATAAAAAAATAAAAATACATTTAAAAAGTGCTTAGGTTGTTCCAGTTCAGCACATTCCAAGGGTTCCGCCAGTAGTGGGCACTCGTGCAACGTAATCAATGACGTACATCCGAGTAAACAAGATAGAGGGAAGTGGGCAGAAGCGAAGTGAAGGGCATAAAAAAATTGACTGGAACGTATGGCAAGCAGTTTTAGCATTAAATACTCCTTGCTGTACTAGTCATAATTTAGTTTTGACTAGTCAAAATTCCAATTCCAGATATCTATTCTGCAATTTTGACTCGTCGTAATTGGAATTAAGATATCTACAATGTGATTATGACTAGTCATTATTTGCATTGAAGATATCTACAATGTTATTTTGACTAGTCATAATATACATTCAAGATATCTATAATGCTATTACGACTAGTCGAATTGTTCCATTGGAAAATATTTTCGGATATCTACAAATGAGTTTTGACTAGTAGAAATTGTAATTAAAGATATCTATGATTGATTTTGTACTAGGCATAATTCTAATTAGAGATATCTCAAATTACAATTCTACTAGTGATAATTAAATTAGAGATATCTCTAACTGAATTAACACTAGTCAAAATTATAATTCAAGATATCTCTAACTGGTGTTTGACTAGTCATAATTATATTGCAGATATCTTTAATTCATGATTTCTTAAAGATATCCAAAATACATTTGTAGATATCTGCAAGTTATTTATTACTAGTCAAATTACAGTTGTAGATATCTTGAATTGGATTTTTGACTAGGCAAAAGGTAATAAGAGATATCTTGAATTGGAATTCTTCCTAGTCAAAACTCATTTAAAGATATCTGCAATTTAATTATGGATATCTCAATCTGATTTTTGACTAGGAAGATCTTTCTTTGGAGATATCTGCATTTAGCTTTGTGACTAGGAAGAATTTCAATGTAGATATCTGGAATTAACAATGTGACTAGTCAAAATTCCTTTATAGATATCTAAAATGTGCATGCAAATGCACCTTTGTTAAGCCCCACCTTAAACATTTTATTAACCAATCCTACCTTGGAAACTGTTGTCCATTCGTATTAGAGTAACATACTATTTTTAATCACTTTTCATTAGTACATAGCCAATTACACATGTCCGTGTTGACCAATATGACATTTGCATCTAAAATATCACCAAATAAGGTTTTTGTTTTGTTTTGTTTTTAAAAAAAAAAAAAATTTTGGAGGATTATGTGTCCCTGTTTACATAAGACATATTTATTTAAAAAAAAAACTTATTTTTTTTGTAAATATTTTATTTTATTTGTGTGCGTCCCTCAGTTTGACTTACCACCCTGTCACACTAATTTGTTTTAGCTATAAATAAATAATGTACTGTTGCTATAAATGGCTTCACATTTAGCAGAAGTGACATCATTTAAGCCTTGTAGCCACCAAGAACAAAAGTAGGCTAGTACTGACATTCTTTTACATTGTTTATATGTTGCTTTTTCATGTTAGTCAGGGTTCATCAAGCTTAAACCAACCACCCCGTCACACACAATAGATAAGGAAAACTGTTTTTTATTGCATTTTTTGCATTATTAATGCAAAGAAAATTATATTTCAGATTGAATGCATGTATGCTGGGTGTGGAACTTGACTACATGGGAGATCTGTGGCCATTTTGTGATTAAATTTACCACCCCGTAACATGTTTTATTGTGATGTGGTGGTAAGGGATGTAATGGAGTGGTTCTGCTTCCTGTTTGAATGTGAGGATGTGTGAAATCAAGGATTCTAATAGGCTAATCGATTTATTTTTCTGTTAACCCTGTTTGGTTCATTCACTCACTTACCATATCACTCTTACACGTATTACTCACTATCTCTTTCAGTTACTCATCACTCACTCACTCACTATCAGTGTTTAATGAATTACATTTTATAACATTTGAAGACAGATCTGTCTCCATCATGGCTACATTAAGCACTGCTGAGAGACAACAGCAATGCTGTGCATGTTGGGATGCTGATCCTGAGAGGAAGAAAAAATATCTAGAGCAGGGGTGTCAGCCCCGCAGAGATTAGTTCCAACACTGCTCCAACACACAAACCATGTCGTTTTCAAATAAGCCTGAAGAACTTTAATTAGGGTTGAATCTAAACTGTGCAGGGCTGTGGCCCTCCAGGAACTAGTTTGACACCC
>NW_015536535.1:378817-378986 GCF_001515605.1 Sinocyclocheilus anshuiensis
AAAAACAAAATAAGTCAGAAAACACAACGACAAATCCGAAAACAAATTAACAAGTCAGAAAACACAAAGACAAATCAGACAAACCGGAAGACGGAAGAGGTGTTTGAGACAGCGCCATTGGTTTGGGATTACTCACCGCTGACTGGACGAGACATCTGTCATCTGTCAA
>NW_015536535.1:380336-383658 GCF_001515605.1 Sinocyclocheilus anshuiensis
GTGACCCCAAACACCTTACCCCAGGGGTGTCAAACTCAGTTCCTGGAGGGCCGCAGCCCTGCAGAGTTTAGTTCCAACCCTGCTCCAACACTCAAACCATGTAGTTTTCAAATAAGCCTAAATTACTTGATTAGCTGGATCAGGTGTGTTTAATTAGGGTTGAATCTAAACTGTGCAGGGCTGTGGCCCTCCAGGAACTAGTTTGACAACCCTGAGTGAATGTCAGAGATGGAGATGGGATGTAGAGCAAGGAAAAAAAGAAGATTAGTGATCTACGTGAACAAAGCATAAAAAGTAGAGGAAGCACAACAAGAAGAGAAAATAGAAAGCAGAGGCTAGGAAGCACAGACTATCCTGTCCAATAGTTAAAGTAGTTAGGATCTTCAAGGTCAGATAGTGTACACTCCCTCTTCTAACTGTTGCCCTTTGGTCTGCGCTACTGAGCACTGAGCACCAAAACAGGCAGGCACAAGAACAGTTTCCCCCCAGCCCATATCCCACCTAAACAATACATAACACATCTCTGGACTGTACATCTGTAAATAACTTATCAAACCTTCATCTGTAAATAGCATATATGCACGTTCACAATTCTGTTTATGGACATTTATTTTTCTATATATTTTTATTTTGTTATTTATAATTTATTGCCTATTCTCTTTATTATTAGTGTTTTTATTACCTTAAATTATATGCATGTCTGCACTATGTTTGTATTTTCTGTACTTGAAGCTCCTGACTCCAAGACGAATTCCTGGTGTGTGTAAACACACTTGGCAATAAAGCTCTTTCTGATTCTGAGTTAGGATTATAAATAAATGGACGCTTGTAGAGAAAAAAGAAGCAGGCCTATCACTGATGAGTAACTGTTTTTACATATGGTGTACATGTAAAAACAATGTTTTCAGTACAAACAATGAGGCGATTGAAATGTTGAATTAATTTTTCAAGATTAAAAATCTAAGAATAAAAAAAAAATGCATTAAATTACATACTTTCTATTGATAGATTCTAAAAAAGGGACATTTTACTATTTGGAAAACATTTAAAAAATCTATTTCTTGTTTTACTACTCTAATGGTGTACATATTGTCCGTTACGGGGTGGTACAATAAAGGCACCCTTGCCTGAATAAAAAGGGCAATATTATTAAGGATTTTGTGACTGAGGTGGGAAAATGTGTTTTTTGGAGGATTAACATATCTTTCAAGTTGTAGGTTTTTGTTTTTTAAAAAAAGGTTTGTTTTTAGTGAAAATTTTGAAAATTGCAAAGTGGAAATGGCACCCGTTTCGTAGAATGACTCATTTCACTCCTCCCCTCACTGCAGCCGTCTACTCTCGCCTCCATTTCAGGCGAGGGGAGGCGCATCTCAAACAAGCCTAATACAAACAAAGGGACAACGATAACAGATGAGATATATCAACAATCAAATTAGCATTTTATCAACAGCTTTATAAATATCTCCCTCTTGTGTGGCTGTGCTACAACAAGCCAATCAACAGTTACAGAATGAGGAATTTAATAGACTACGGGATAAACCAATATTTTCAGAGTCTATAGAAATGATTATAGAGGTACTGGATAGACTGTTCCAACAGGGCTTTTTAACTGAGAAGCAAACACAGTATGTGAGAGGGTGGGATACATCGAGTTACAGAGCTAAGAACTAGAGATTTTATATACTACCTAAAATAAATAAAGACAAGGCATCATAGCCTTTCCCAGATATTCCCACAGAGAGGCCCATTGTCTTGGACTGTGGAAGCAAGAGTTATAGATTGGCTGAATGAGTTGACTTTTTTAACCTACTTTCCATAGAACATAAGAGCTATTTAAAAGGCACCATACCACTTTTTACAGAAGGTAATATAGAAACTGAGACAGGCGTGGTAGAAAATGTTGAAGAAATGTTTTGGGCGAATACAGACTGGAAGGAACTATTTTAAGACTATTAGAACTTAGTCTCAGAAAAAAAATGACTTTGAGTACAATGTATGACACTATCTAACTAAGGGTACTGCCACGAGTAAGAAATTTGCACCAGCATATGCAAATATATATATGGGGGAGTGGAAGGAAACAGTACAAGAGAGCAGGACAGAGTAATCGCAGTAAGAACCCTATTCCAAGCTTTGTCCTTACGAAACCAGTTATATTATAGTAAAAGTGTACAGTAGTAACCATGGTTTTTGGTATATTGATTACCAATTGTATAACCACAGTTTTACTACAAATTCCATTGTTAAACTATGGTTACTGTAGCAAAACCATGTTTTTGTGGTTACCAGGGTTTAACAATAGTAACAATGTTTTTTTTTTTGTTTTGTTTTGTTGTTTTTTTTTGTTTTTTTTTATTTGTAGTAAAACCATGGTTAATTTACATAAGAGAAAGAAGACTGGGTTACTCTAGGCATTTTTGAGAAAAGTAGGAAGGAAGAGGAAGTAAAAGGGAGAATGTTGCAAGAAAAGGGGTGTTGATGGTTAGATTCTCATAAACAGCCAAGGCACTGGCAGTGGGAATTAGAAGTAATTGAGTTAGGAAATCAATTGACAACATAGAATGGTGGCGGCTTTCAGGAGGGCCGAGATTTGAAAGATACAGTGCATCCGGAAATCCATTTGTGCATCCATTCGTCTCCTCCGCGTCACCACACAGATACGTTGTTTTTGTTCAAATCAAAGTGTAAATAAACGTAGAAAACTTATCTGTGTGGTGCAGCTGACACAGAACAGCATACGCTGTTTGCGTTCAGTGGATACTCTCCTAAATGGCGCTAAGGTGACGTGGAGACGAATTGTTGAATAAAGTCGTTATTTTTGTTTTCTTTGCGTACAAAAAGTATTCTCGTAGCTTCGTAAAATTACGGTTGAACCCCTGATGTCACATGGATTATTTTACCGAGTAATTGATGTCACATGGATTATTTTACCGAGTAATTAATGACGATTTTAATTTTGGGGTGGAGTAACCCTTTAAGGCTATCTCAATATTTTGGTATATTTCAATATTTTCTTCTACTCTGAGGAGTCCCTCAGTCCCTGCCACTGAAAAAACAGCTCCACAGCATGAGGCTGCTACCAGCACACTTTACATTTGGGATGGTACTGTGCAGGTGATGAGCAGAGCTTGTTTCCTTCAAAATGAATGCTTAGAATTGAGGTTCATCAGACCAGATAATCTTGTTTCTCAGAGTCTGAGGGTCCTTTAGGTGCTTTTTTTGTAAATTCCAAGTGTGTTTTCATGTGTCTTAACTTAAGAAAGGATTGAGTCTTGACACACCACCATAAAGCCCAGATCGGTGGAGTGTTGCAGTGATGTTT
>NW_015536535.1:383668-391708 GCF_001515605.1 Sinocyclocheilus anshuiensis
ATGAGGCTGCTACCAGCACACTTTACATTTGGGATGGTACTCTGCAGGTAATGAGCAGAGTTGGTTTCCTTCAAACATAACGCTTAGAATTGAGGTTCATCAGACCAGAGAATCTTGTTTCTCAGAGTCTGAGGGACCTTTAGGTGCTTTTTTGCAAATTCCAAGTGTGTTTTCATGTGTCCTCACTGAGGAGAGGATTGAGTTTGGCCACACCGCCCCAGATCGGTGGAGTGTTGCAGTGATGTTTATCCTTCTGTAGGTTTCTTCCATCTGCATATGATCATGGAGCTCAACTAGAGTGATCATCAGGTTCTTGGTCACCAGTCTAGACAAGGCCCTTCTCCATCAATTGCTCAGTTTGGCCAGGAGGCCAGCTCTAGGAAGAGTCCTGGTTGTTTCAAACTTCTTCCATTAAGGGTAACAAAGACTATGCTTCTGTGAACCTTCAATGCTGCAGATTTTTTTTTTTGTACCTTTCCTCAGATGATCAGTGGAAACAGGATGCACCTGAGCTCAATTTTGAGTGTCATGGTAAAGGCTGTGAATACTTGTGTACATGTGATTTTTTTCTTTTTTCTTTTTTTTTCTTTTTTTATAAATTTGCAAAGATTTCAAACAAACTTCTTTCACTTTGTCATTATGGGGTATTGTTTGTAGAATTTTTAGGAAAATAATTAATTTAATCCATTTTGGAATAAGGCTGTAACTCAGGGGTGTCCAAACTCAGTCCTGGAGGGCCGGTGTTCTGCAGAGTTTAGCTCCAACTTGCCTCAACACACCTGCCTTGAAGTTTCTAGTATGGCTAGTAAAACCTTGATTAGCTGATTCAGATATGTTTAATTAGGGTGGGAGCTAAACTCTGCAGAACATTGGCCCTCTAGGACCGAGTTTGGACACCCCTGCTGTAACATAACAAAATGTGGAAAAAGTGAAGCACTGTGAATACTTTCAGGATGCACTGTATGCATAGTAAGTTGGGACCCACAAATTTGAGAAAAAAAAAAAGGTATGAAAAGATGGTGAGGGGTGGAAAAACAGGAGTCTACAGAATTAAACAATCTTTTCCTTTAAACAGGAGAAATTGTTTATTTAATCAGGTGCGCACTATGTGGAATGACGTACATGGGTGAAACCCAAAATACAATTCAAAACATAATCCAGATTGGAAGAAAGGGGAGAGACTGGGAAGGGAGAAGTTTTGGATTCTAAGATTGGGTAGGCTGTTCCCTAGTGGTCCTTTACAACCTCAAGTCTTTTTGGGTATGATGCGACAAGCTTTGCACATCAGTATTTGGCAGTTATATTCCATTCTTCTCCTCACCTTTTCACCTCTCAAGCTCTGTCAGTTTGGATGGGGGCCAACAGACATTTTCAGGTTTCTCTTGAAATGTTTGATTGGGTTCAAGCCCAGGTTCTGGCTGGGCCACTCAAGGACATTCACAGTGTTGTTCATAAGCCACTCTTGCATTGTTTTAGCTGTGTGCTTAGGGTCATTGTGCTGTTGGAAAGTGAACCTTCTGCCCAGTCCGAGGTTCTGACTGCTCTGGACTAGGTTTTCATTAAGGATGTTTTTATATTTTGCTGCCTTGAGCTTTCTTTCTACTCTGCTGAGTCCCCAGTCCCTGCTGCTGAAAACACCCCGCACAGCATGAGGCTGCTACCACCACACTTTACTGTGGGGATAGTGCAATGGAGGTGATGAGCAGTGCCTGGTTTCCTCCATATATAATGCTTGGAACTGAGTTTCATCAGACCAGAGAATTTTGTTCGTTTGTTTTTTGGGTTTCCATGTGTCTTCACTGATAACATCCTTGTTGATCCTGGAACAACATTTCTATCAACCAATCAGAATTGAGGGATAACTTTTCAGGAAATATCTGTTTTAGACTTACAATCAGGGTTAGGTGCTTCTACACCCTTGTTAATCACCTATCATTTCACACTGTTTTTAGGAATAAATTATGGGTAGGGTTAGGTTTAGGGGTAGGGATTGGGTTAAGTCTATATTTTTGGACAGTTATGTTGATCCAGGATCAACAAAAGATGTTGTTCCAGGAACATGTCTTACTTGGCAAAATCACGGCGACCCCCTGGATACGCCATCATGGCGTATGCACGTGCTTTGATCAGAATGTAAACAACGTATCTGTCAGTGTACATGGTGCTGTTAACACAGAACAGCATACGTTGTTTACGTTCAATGGATACTCTCCAAAATGGTCTTTGTGCACAAAAAGTATTCTTATAGCTTCGAAAAAATTACAGTTGAACCCCTGATGTCACATGGATTATTTTAATGATGTCCTTGCTATGTTTCTGGACCTTGATCATGGTAGGACCCTTGCTGTCTATGGGAGAGTCAGAGAGCTCTCGGAATTCAAGATATCAAAAATATCTTAATTTGTGTTCTGAAGATGAACGAAGGTCTTACAGGTTTGGAATGACATGAGGGTGAGTAATTAATGACAGAATTTTTGAGTGAACTATCCCTTTAAGTGGTTGTTTGTATTCCGTTTCCTGTGTTTTCCTTGCCTGTTGGATTTATTGGTTTAAAGACTGTTTTTGTCGATCTCCTTCATTGATCTTCGATCTCCTGTGTGATTTGTACACTTTGTACAGTCAATTGGTGACACACACTTGGTCCGCAACAAATGTGCCCAGTGTGAAAGCCCCCTAAAAACAAATCCACTACTTTGAAATAATATAATAATTATTTCAAAAATAACAAAATAATAACAAAAATAATAATAATGAAGCAGTATGACAAAATACATATAAACATTTGTAAATATGTGTTATCAAAATAATGTAAATAATTAAAATGCATTGGTTTTTGGGATTGTTTCTTGTTTATGTTTTCATGTCTTTTATTGTGTATTTTCTTGTCATATGAAAAGTTCATATGTTCATATGTCTTGTTCTCATTAGGTGCGTTCGACTTCATGCAGCACTGCGCAGATCGATCGCAATCTGACTTGAAGCAGTGCATGCCAGTTAGAAATTTTGTCCAACTTGAGATGGCGCCAAGGCCACGTCACTGTCACGTGTGGCATCAAAGCACCGCGAGAGCGTTTCGAGAACAGCCGACTTACATGGTTCCCACACCTTGATTAACTTCAAATTCAAGGACCTTTCAAGGACTTTCCAGGTCCAATACCCTCAAATTCAAGGACTGTGGGGACACATTTCAAGTGAGAGCAAGGTTACATCATGTTACCTTGTAAGATACATTGTTACAGTTTTCATGTGTCAAACACAACTATGCAAAAAAGCATTTATTTTTTTTGCATTTATTTTTTGCCTTATGACTAGTGTTGGGTATCGTTTGAATTTTATCAATTCCGATTCCGATTCTGCTTATCGATTCCGATTCTTTTCGATTCCAATGTGATTAAATAATGATATCAAACATTTATCCTGTGTCTAATAATTAAATGACTCACTCAAGATGTACTTATTTCATTACTGGATGAATGGCGTTCTTGAACGAATGTCTTGTATGATTCAAAGACAAATACATTTTAGCAGCCCCTTTTCGCCACCTACTGGCGTAACAATGTAATCGATGAATCATCATTTGAAGTGTCAAATTACTTTCAAAAGGTGATTTACTCTATTTTAATTGCAACCATACACATCGTGTACACAGTTTATATCTGAACTATAAACTTTTATCCCAGTACCTCTGTGATTTGAATGTTTGTAACACGGAAATAATGATACTGTTTGGCTGAAAAGACCGTGAAGCTGTTTCATTCATGACAGACAGCTGCTCTCATTAGGTCAGCGGCAGCGCGAACGCAAATTTAAATGCGTAGCGTATGATCACTGGTGTGATCATACACTACACTGATGAACCAAGTGATCACAACATTGATCGCACACGTCAAAGGTTGAGGAATGAAACAGACGAATCATTGTAATTTAGGAATAGAATCACGTTGGTGTATGAATCGTGTTTGCGATCTTTAATGATCTATTAAATTAAAGTACTGTCATGTTGGTGGTGACACCTCTCTTGCAATATTTGCTATCAAAGATGATATACTTAGCTTTTTTGGCTTCTGATCGCAAATGTAGCCAAACTTTGGAGCGCTTAGATTAGCGAGCAAGATCCTGGCAGCTAGGTCTGGTGTTGTGCCCATTTTCGACCCCCTGTCAAATTATTACCCCTCTCGTCGAAATCGCTAACTGATTGCCTAATCCTAACCCCACCCCTAATCCTAACACCTCCCCCACACCTAATCCTAAACCTACCAATACTAGGGGGGTAATAATCTAGCAGGGGTCAGAATTGGGCACAACACCGGTTGAAGAAAAAAAAAAGCGCATAGGAATTTTAATTTGACAACAAGTATCCGATTCCTGACCTTAAGTATCCGATTCTGGAATCGGAATCGATATTCGATTCCCAACCCTGCATATGACAGACATCTGATATTCTATTTGTCATATTTCTGTTTTGCATAAAACTGAAGAATATTTGGTACATCCTAAACAGTATTCTAAAATGATCTGATATAAATTTTTGCATTAGGGTTGCCAACTTCAGAAAATGAAAATAAGGGATAACTGTGCTTCTTTATAGGAAAATAAGGGACAGAATAAGGGACACTCAAAATATTTGTTCTGTACCACATAGAGTATGTCACTTCCATGTCTTCAGTTGTGTATAAAAGTATGTGTACAAAAGGTGTACAAAGGTTCTCAGAAATAATCACATTTGTTTTGCTTAACCTATGTACAATTATTCTAAAAATAAAGTTTAATGTCATACAAAAAATGTCACGTATGTTATACACAAAGCATCGGCCTGAGTAAATTTTACCACTATAGAATTGTGACTGCACAAGTGGTGTAGTAAATTAGGAGGTGAATGTCTATGAAACTTCAATCAATAAAGCATTTTTTAAACAATGACATTTACAATTTTGAACTAAAATGTTATTGCAACTGTCACGATCTGCTACGGTGCGGGAACCCGGAGCAAGGAACGAGGAGACCAAGAGTACAGACACCATGGAATTTATTCATCTTCACGGGGAATCACACGTAGCACTGTAGACACAAACAATACCGGACCCTGGAGCACACACACAGGGAACACTATTTATACACACAGGAGGAGGGGATGACGAGACACACCTGGGAGCAATGAAACATCATGGGAAACACCTGGGACAAATTAAACATGGGAAAGGAAGGCACACGAGGAAAACAGCCACAAAACACGGAACAGAGTCTGACATAACGCCCCCCTCCGGAAGGCGTGTCCTCACGCCATATAACATCCAATGGGGAGGGGGGGTTGGGCACTCTAGAGGTCCCTCAGGACAGACGACTCCGGAGGCCATGGCGGATCTGGGGACTCCGGAGGCCATGGAGGATCTGGGGACTCCGGAGGCCATGGCGGATCTGGGGACTCTGGGGCCGTGGCCCCAGCCCCCGCCTCTACGGCTGGAGCCATACTACCCCCCCAAAAATACTTGGGGAAATGTAAGGGGCCTGGAGCCCTCCCTGGGCCTAACGGGGAAACACGAGCCCTCCCTGGGCTTACCTGGGGATCTGGAGCCCTCCCTGGGCTGAACGGGGGAACAGGAGCCCTCCCTGGGCTGAACAATGCATGGCGGGCTTGCCACATTAACGTCCTTCGGGCTTGCCACATTAGCGTCCTTCGGGCTTGCCACATTAGCGTCCTTCGGGCTTGCCACATTAGCGTCCTTCGGGCTTGCCACATTAGCGTCCTTCGGGCTTGCCACATTAGCGTCCTTCGGGCTTGCCACATTAGCGTCCTTCGGGCTTGCCACATTAGCGTCCTTCGGGCTTGCCACATTAGCGTCCTTCGGGCTTGCCACATTAGCGTCCTTCGGGCTTGCCACATTAGCGTCCTTCGGGCTTGCCACATTAGCGTCCTTTCGGCTTGCCACATTAACTGCCGTCTGACTGGGCTCGGGAACGGCCGGCGGAGGGGTTCCGGATCGGAATCGGAGACTCTCCAGACACCGGATGACTGTCTCCTTCCAGTCGAGGTCGGTGGTGTCTGGGAGCTCCGTGGGATGATGGAATGTCATTCCGATCCGGAACAGCGTTGCGAGGGTTTCCCCCTCGAGGGAGCTGGTGAGGGCGAGCGGCACGAACGCCCTTGCAAAGACGATGGGGTCTGGGCTCGCCTGAGCCAACGTGATGAACTTTTCCTCCATTCGGGGACGTGGAGGAACGCGTGGAACAAACGGGAAAAAACAAAACACTTTTCAAAAACCGGAAACTAAACACGGGGAAGGGATGCCGCTTACTGTTTGGTCTGGTATTCTGTCACGATCTGCTACGGTGTGGGAACCCGGAGCAAGGAACGAGGAGACCAAGAGTACAGACACCACTGAATTTATTCATCTTCACGGGGAATCACACGTAGCACTGTAGACACAAACAATACCGGACCCTGGAGCACACACAGGGAACACTATTTATACACACAGGAGGAGAGGATGACGAGACACACCTGGGAGCAATGAAACATCATGGGAAACACCTGGGACAAATTAAACATGGGAAAGGAAGGCACATGAGGAAAACAACCACAAAACACGGAACAGAGTCTGACAGCAACCATGTAGCCTATGAATTCATGAAAATGAATATTTTTAAATTAAAGAGAACTTGGAGTGTGTGGGCTGCTTTAGGTGCTTGAATTTGTTCTTCAATATTAATGAGGTCCAGGTTTAGGAATATGCTAGCAGTTACAATTTTAAAAATGTGTAATTTTGTTTCTCTATTTAACAACATTAACTTACAATACTGAAAGACATCTTCCCTCGGGTAGATTGCATGTTTTCTTGCCTAGCTGGATGTTGTACTTATGAGCAATAACCGCGTTCTTTGCATTTACCCAAACTGATTTGGCGAAATCAAAACACGGATGGTGAAGGGGATTGCCGTTAGTGCGAGCGACCATGGCGGCAGAGGATTTGAGTGGCTACGTTCGCAATTCAAACAATGATTTGTGCAAAAAGAATGATTAATTTGTTATTTGTATGGTCTAGATGGTCATACGGCGTATGCTTGCAAATAAGGGACAAGCGTTCCGTATAGCTTTCATACGCTTCTCTGATGCCTTAAAGGGGTCATATGATGCGATTTCAATTTTTCCTTTCTCTTTGGAGTGTTACAAGCTCTTGGTGCATAAAGAAGATCTGTAAAGTTGCAAAGACTAAAGTCTTAAATCCAAAGAGATATTCTTTATAAAAGTTAAGAGTCAGCCACACCTACCTAAAATGGCTCGTTCTAACACGCCCCCACATACCTACGTCGCTATTTGGGAAGATTTGCATAACGCCGCCCAAATGTTCACTCAAAGAAAGAAGGTGTAACTTTTATTCTCGCTGTAGTTTTGTTGTTTCCGCCGCCATGTCGTAAAGGCGCTGTGTGCTTCCAAAAGTGGACACGACTAGAAATCAGTGGTTAAGTTGTATTTACAACACTGTTCCAGAACACTTCAACCCAAATATTCGGATGTGTGCGGCACATTTTATGGAAGACTGTTTACTGATCCTGGAAGAGTATACTACAATGCCGGCTGTTCTGACTCAAAGACTGTAAGTACGTTTTTTATATTTAAAGAGTTTTTATATTTTATATATTTAAAGCGAGTTTTTTGGGCAGTGTAGAGTAGGGCTTGTTGTTTGTCATTTCTCCGTTGAGCAGGGCTGTCTGAGCCACTTAGTTTGATCATGCCATTGCACGAACCTCACTGGACTTTGGAATCTTATATTGATCCAGCCTTACAATGAAGTGGTTCTCAATTTACTGTGGGTGTTGTGGAGGGGGAACACAGCACTCCTGCAGTATCTCCCCCTCCAGAGTCTCTTCCAAAGATGGCTGCCAGTCCAGAGAATGTTCACGAAAATGGCTGCCAGCTCAGAGACTTTCCACAAGATGGCTGCCGTTGCTGAGTCTCGTCCCATCATGGCCGTCATTCCAGAGTCTCGTCACGTCACAGCTGTCATCTCAGAGTCAAGTCAAGTCACAGCCGTTCTTCCTGAG
>NW_015536535.1:391734-394093 GCF_001515605.1 Sinocyclocheilus anshuiensis
CAACGCACTGGATAGCTGGCCAATCAGAGCACACCTCACTTTTCAGACCGATGAGCTTTGTAAAAATCGACTCATTTCAGAAAGGCGGGGTATAGAGGAAAAACAATAATGTACAGTATGTGCAAAATAATGTGTTTTTTGAACCTTAAACCGCATAAACACATTTCACTACACCAAATACACAAAATACTGTTCTTTTTAGCAGCATCATTTGACCCCTTTAAATACGGGACAATTCCGTATTATACGAAATGGTTGGCAACCCTATCATAGGCTTAGATCTCTGCCACAATTCTGCGCACGAAAGATCATATTTTGAGCGCACAAAAGTGCATTTTGCACAGAGTCCAGTCCCAAGGTATCCGAGACTGGCGCATCCAGTGTCAGATCCACCGCTGGTCTCGGCTAGAGCAGCGGGCATTCCAAGGGCCTCAGCACGGGTTATTCCAGAGACTATTCCCCTCCACTCAGTGCTCCCTGTAATGGGGGTCGCTATCCTTTGTGTTTGGGCAACTCACTGCTCAATTACTTCTGAGGTTGTTCCAGCCCCTGAATCCGCTCATGAGGCCGCAACGGATCCTGATCTCACTCCAGAACCTTCAGAGGTGGCGGCACCTGCTGCAGAACCTCCAGAGGTGGCGGCACCCACTGCAGAACCTCCAGAGGTGGCGGCGCTCATTTATGAACTCTCTGCCTGTCCTATCATGGCCATGGAGGCCGTATGTGAATTCTCTGTCTGTCCTGTCACGGCTATGGAGGCCGTATTTGAACTGTCTGCCTGTCCTGTCACGGCTATGGAGGCCGTATTTGAACTCTCTGACTGTCCTGTCATGGCTATGGAGGCCGTATTTGAACTCTCTGATTGTCCAGTCACGGCCAAGGAGGCCGTCTCGGAACTCTCTGCCTGCTCTACCACGCTGAATAAGCACTGTTTTGAACTTGTTGTCCCACCCAACCTCCCTCTCCCTCCTCCTGTCATGCTGTTTGTTCTGTCTCCACTTTTGTCTGTCTGTCCCTCAGGTCATCCTTTGAGGGTGGTGAATGGTCAGGATTCGCCTTGGGACAGACAGCCTCCAGCTACACCAAGCTTGGCGGATCCCAGATCTTCGTCACCGGCCTTCGAGACCTGGACTCCACTTCGGTCTGTCGACCCTTTGGTGTCGCCTTGGCTCAAAGCTCCCTCATCTCCATTGTGGCCCGTCAGTCCACCGGCTCCGCCAGGCTTCCTCGTTCCTCCGGCTCCACCTTGGTCATTCGTCGACCTGCCCTCGCCTCAGGACTACACTCCTCCGGCTTCGCCTCATCCCTCCATCCCTCCGGCTCTGTTGGGCTCCTCTCTCCCTCCGGCACCGCCTTGGTCCTTGGTCGCTCCGGCTCCACCGCGGCCTTCTGGAACCACATCTTCGCCTCGGTCGCCAGAGCCGTCGGCTCCACCATGGCCCTCTGATCCCTCAGTGTCACCCTGGCTCTTCGGCTCGGCTCTCCGTCTTCGCCTTGGGCCCCCCGTCCACCGGCTCCGTTTCTGTCAGTCGGACCAGAGCCCTCCTGTTTCACTCCCCTCATGGTTCCTCCCTCCATCAACTCCACCATGGACTGTGAGTTGTTATCGTAATTCTGTTTGGAGCATCTGGAATCTGCTCTTAGTGGGGGGGCTCTGTCACGATAAGGGGTTTTGTCTTGGTTCTCTCCGGACTCCATTCCCCATAAACCCCTGCCTAGGAACTCATTATTGCACCACACCTGTTTCCTATCAGTGATACTATAAAGGTTGCACTCATCCACACACACATTGCTGATTATTGTTTAGCCTGTACCCTCAGATTATCTTACAGATAAAATCTCGAGATGGACTAAAAATGAACTATATAAAATAATATATATAAACAATTTATATAAAAAAATATATAAATCAGTCTTCAAGTATTTTACTACACTTCAGTATGTTATTCTTATTAAGTAGGGGCCATTTTTTAGGATTATATACTTAACCTAAGTCTCTGAGAACCTGACACATTGTACTTCTGGAGACTCCAGGTAGGTTGGTGGCGCTGGAGACTAAATGGTTCCTGGTGATTTCACACCTAATTCTTCAAGCACACATTGCTAGTAATGATGTGAACAATTAATCCGTGTAAGTTAATCCGCTGAAAAAAATAGTTTGTCTTCATAATCTTTAATCAAAAATCTGAACATTTACTTCCGCTCTGGAATGGCATTCCTTTTCTGATGACGTCAGTTTGACGGCTTGGGCAGAATATCCTTAAACACACCCCTCCAACCATTAGATTGCTATGAGTGAGAGACAGAGAGGAGGAGCGCAAAAATAAAACCATGCCCTCTATTCAATATTCCGTTTCAG
>NW_015536535.1:394211-396641 GCF_001515605.1 Sinocyclocheilus anshuiensis
TGGGTTGTGTTGAGCAAGCGAGCTGTTGGCATTTAGAGAGCACTCAGGGCAGGCATCAAGGTAGAGGTTTGCATTCCAGCGGCTCTCCCGCGGAAACCGTGGGACCCAACCGGATTTTTTGCGCCGTGGGATTAAATTCCCGAATAAAACGCGGAAGCGGTCGGTAACTCTGGTGTAATTTGAACGGGAGCAAGCGGTCCATTTAGAACAGCATATCTGCGCTTTATTCTTATTGACCACCGGAACAGTTGGCG
Organism: Sinocyclocheilus anshuiensis; assembly: GCF_001515605.1. NCBI lineage: Eukaryota > Metazoa > Chordata > Actinopteri > Cypriniformes > Cyprinidae > Sinocyclocheilus > Sinocyclocheilus anshuiensis. Next base: position 394,466 of record NW_015536535.1, read on the forward strand.
CTCAGGACTGTTATGCACGCGCTGCACGCATGCTTTAAAGTCACATGTTTTATTTGCATGGTCTGTGCGCAGCATGTGCATAACGATACTCAGAGCAGTTTGTACCTGTGGTAAATATACGGCCCTCAGACAGAACAGGTAGGTTGTCGATGAGCGACAGAGCAGAATAAGGATGGAGCAAAGTGTGGATGCGCTGTCCTTGAAGGACTTTCAACTCGGTTTTGTTTATACTATTTTGCTTAGCCTATAATTTTAAATGAAAGATGTCATATTTATTTATTTTTCTCTGTGACACTTTTCCTACTGTGTTAACAGAAAAATGTCAAACAAATACGTCCTGTTGCAATCTTATAATGGCAAAATCTGGCAAGAGTTCTGAGTCTGACAAGCAGTGTTTCAGGCTGTGTTCCTCCCTGCCCTTGTTTCATCACGGGTGGGGATGCACACAGTTTGTGCGTTATTTGTTTGGGAGCGGAGCACACTCGGTCAGCTCTCGAGGGAGAGCGGCGCCTTAAATCGTGGGGATCGCAAGTGGATCTGGCAGAAAAATGGAGACGGGCACGTCCTTTTCTTCTTCTTCACCTGCCAGATCTAGCGCTCACTCTCGGGGGACAGAAGCACGTTCTGAAACGGTTTCTTCCGCCCCGGGCTTCGGGCTTCTTCGGCTTTGGTGGGTAAAGCGTACACGGCAGCAAGTCAGGCTGGAGCTTGCTTGCACACTATGGCTGTGTTGCAGGCATACCAGGCTGACCTGCTAAAAGAGATGGATGAGGGAGAAGATATAAAAAATGATGATATCGCTGAATTGCGTAGAGCCACAGATTTGTCACTCCGGGCCACAAAGGAGACCGCCAGAGCAATTGGGCGGTCTATGGCAGCCCTAGTGGCCACAAAGAGACATCTGTGGTTGACCCTGTCTAATATTAACGATAAAGACAGGGTCTTTCTCCTTGACACCCCGCTAGTGCCTTCTCGACTGTTCGGCGACGCTGTAAACACGGTCGTCCATAGATTCCAGGAGGCCAAGAAACAAGCGGCCGCATTTCAGTGATTTCTCCCTCGCCGTTCTCACGGGGTTGATAGGCAGGATCAGCCCCAGCCGTGTACCAGCTCCTCACATCGAGAAGTCCAAAAACGGAGCGTTGCTACTTGCACTCCCCCTCAGAGAGAAATGCAGTGGGGGGGCGACACTCCAGGTCGAAGTCTTCTAAGGAGCTGATGGGTCTGAGGACCGTCATTTTCAATAAGAAGGCTTCGGCCAAGAGGTCCTGATGCCCATGGTCCAGGACTTCTGAGGGCAGGCCCCTCTGGGGAAGAGCGGGTCACACCTCATCACACGGTGCCCATCTCTCCTCAGTGCCCTCAGGAGATCGTTCAGTTAACCCTGCCACCCCTGGTGCTTCAGGGCACAGCGGTCTCCAGTGAGTATATCTCTCAGCTTCCGCCCGGAAATGTAGCGGTCCTGAGAGGCTCGCTACCTCCAAGAAGGTCGCTAGAACAGCTAGATCGGTCGCCCCCTGCCGGTCCTCCGCTTCAGGGCATCGAGCTAGCAGTTGAAAGCACACCAGAGGCTCAAGGCTCGAGAGACTGGTTCCCTTAGTACATTATCTGGCAGCGTGGAAGCTTCTGCCAAATGTGTCTCGATGGGTCCTGCACACTGTAGAAAGAGGGTACAAGATTCAGTTCGGGTCGCGTCCGCCTCTATTCAAAGGGGTGTTTCCCACTCTGGTGGGCCCCGAGCAGGCTCTGGTAATGGAACAAGAAGTAGATACTCTTTTGAGGAACGAGGCCATTGAGGTGGTCCATCTTCGTGGAAGAGAGTCCCGGTTCTACAGCCGGTACTTCATCGTTCCAAAGAAGGCTGGAGTGTTGCGTCCCATTTTAAATATGTGTCATTTGAACCGTTCAGTCATGCGACTGAAGTTCAGGATGCTCACACTCAAACAAGTCGTGTCTCAAATCAGGTCCGAGGACTGGTTTGTGACTGTAGATCTGAAAGACGCTTACTTCCATATATCGATCCTTCCTCAACACAGGAAGTTCCTAAGGTTTGCTTTCAGGGGCAAAGCGTACCAATATCGAGTTCTTCTGTTTGGTCTGGCACTCTCAACCGCACTTTCACGAAGTGTGTGGATGCTGCTCTGGCTCCACTGCGACTCCAAGGCATCCGCATCCT
>NW_015536535.1:397012-400308 GCF_001515605.1 Sinocyclocheilus anshuiensis
TTTTGGCCTGCTGTACATGAGACCCTTGCAGTGGTGGCTCAGGACCAAAGGGTTTTCCCAGAGGGGCAACGCGTTTCGCATGATCAAGGTCACGTGGCGATGCTTACGTTCCTTAGACATGTGGAAGAAACCATGGTCCCTATCACAAGGCCCCGTGTTGGGGGCTTCATGTCGTCGAGTAACGCTAACGACGGACGCCTCCCTCACTGACTGGGGAGCGGTCATGAGTGGCCGCTCCATCCAAGGTCTGTGGGATGGTCCCCATCTCAATTGGCACATCAACTGCCTGGAGATGCTGGCAGTATTTCAAGCATTGAAACATTTTCTCCCAGACCTGAGAGGCCATCATGTGCTTGTTTGCACAGACAACACATCAGTGGTCTCTTACTCTGTGGGCCCAGGGGAAACTGCTCTCCCTGAGGGCAGTGCACATCCCTGGGCACCTCAATCAGGGAGCAGACTTCCTGTCGAGACAGGGGCTGAGGCCCGGGGAATGGAAACTCCACACCGAGGTGACAGTGGCCGCTCCATCCAAGGTCTGTGGGATGGTCCCCATCTCAATTGGCACATCAACTGCCTGGAGATGCTGGCAGTATTTCAAGCATTGAAACATTTTCTCCCAGACCTGAGAGGCCATCATGTGCTTGTTCGCACAGACAACACATCGGTGGTCTCTTATATCAACCGCCAGGGGGGTCTGCGCTCGCGCCCCCTGTACAGGCTGGCACACCAGATCCTTCTGTGGGCCCAGGGGAAACTGCTCTCCCTGAGGGCAGTGCACAACCCTGGGCACCTCAATCAGGGAGCAGACTTCCTGTCGAGACAGGGGCTGAGGCCAGGGGAATGGAAACTCCACACCGAGGTGACGGAGCAGATTTGGAAAAAATTTGGTTGAGCCCAGGTGGACTTGTTTGTGTCTCGAAAGACCTCACAATGTCCCCTCTGGTTCTCTCTGACCCAGTGGAGCTGGATGCCATGGTACAGATGTGGCCGAGGCTTCGTCTGTATGCCTTCCCCCCGATTGCTCTGCTCCCAGGAGTTCTGGAGAGAGTTCGCCAGGACGGAGTTCGTCTCTTGTTAGTAGCCCCATACTGGCCGGGCCGTCCATGGTTTGCAGACCTGGTAGCCCTACTAGAAGACTCTCCATTGGAGATTCCGGTCCGGCAGGATCTCCTCTCACAGGCAGGGGTCACCATCTTTCACCCCCGCCCGGAGTTGTGGAAGCTGTGGGTGTGGCCCCTAGGGGGGCACAGCTTATAGCATCTGGTCTCTCAAACAAGGTTGTTGAGACCATCCTCCAGTCCAGAGCTCCCTCTACGAGGAAATCGTACGCTACTAAATGGCAACTGTTCACTTCATGGTGTCACAGCCATCAGTTGGACCCAGTCGTCTGCCCTGTTGGGCCAGTGTTGGAATTTCTACAAGAGAGATTTGCCACAGGGTTATCCTCCTCCGCTTTAAATGTCTACGTGGCTGCTATTGCTGCTCACCACGCCCCTGTGGGTGAGCAGCCTCTAGGGAAGAACCCGTTAGTAACACGTTTCCTCCGGGGTACCAGGAGGCTGAGGCCTCCGGTACGCCCAAGGATGCCTACAGTAAGATTTCTTACAGTTAAGACTGTATTTCTACTAGCCATCTCTTCCCTGAAGAGTCGGTGACCTGCAGGCCCTGTCAGTGGCCCCATCATGTCTCGAGTTTGCGCCTGGTATGGCGAGAGCTTTTCTGTACCCCAGGACATGTCCCAAAGGTGCCCTCTGTTGTTCCACGGCCAGTCGTTCTACAGGCATTCTGTCCTCCTCCTTTTCGTGACCCTGACCAGGAAAAGCTTAATTGTGTGTGTCACATACATCCACAGAGCTGCACTGTGGAGGAAGTCGGACCAGTTATTTGTATGCTACGGTCCTTATAAGAAGGGTCTTCCTGCGAACAAGCAGACCCTCAGCAGGTGGATAGTGGATGCTATCACTACTTCATACGAGTCTTCTGGTCTCCCCTCGCGTCTGGGGCTCAGGGCTCATTCCACTAGAGGTATGGCGGCCTTCTCATCCGGTGTATCGATGCACGATATTTGCAATGCTGCGGGATGGTCCACCCCTCTGACCTTCGTCAGGTTTTATAGCCTTGACCTTGATGCCACTCCTGGCTCCTCAGTTCTCTCAGCCTAGCTGTGCCGTTCCACACTAGGCAGGGATTTGTCACCATGTAACCATGGTTCCCTGAGGGAACGAGACGCTTCATCTCGTTACCATACTTCCTGCATCCCTGCGAGCGCTTCCTTCACTCTCCAGAAGCTGCCGCTGTCTCCACCACAAGTGCTTTTATACTTCCTGGTTGCTACATCATACCCGCCGGTGACGTCACCCGGGATTCCCTCGGACGGATTACACACATGTTTCAGAGCATGGGAACACAGGGGCATTCCCAAAGCATTTCTCGACGCAGCATTCCCTTGGGGAACCATGGTTACATACATAACCTGGGACGTTCACGCTCCTTGTATCTCAGCAAGTTAAATGGAATATTTTTTTTTTTTTAAAGGTAAATATGTTTACAGCATTGCACAAACTACATTTGTTTATCATTTCGTAACAGTTTATAATGTTTTTATTACTTTACAGTGCACGTTTTGTGCAGTCGTCCGTGACTGAATGATTGCAGGCATTATTTGTGTAATGTTAAGATAAAGCACAGCAAACTTCAGCTAGTTGTAGCCTATACATTGGTTTCAGTTCTTTGTGCTCTTCATTTGTAGCCTGCGATGCCTTAAAACTGTGTCTGTTATTAGTTGTTATCATTTGTCGAATACGTCACTGCCTGCAACAAATTAAATAAACCTAAATAAACGTATCTGTGGACATGTTTTTTTTTTTTTTGTATACTGGTGTGATGATCCATGTCTTAACTTACCCCGTTCAACATTCTCCATGTTGTCTGGTTGTGAATTATCTGCTGTCTGGTTGTAAACTATGATACAATCATACACTGCTGCAAAAACATGTTGCTAAAATATCATCTTTTTTTCATGTTTCCAATGTAAAATAGTTAAACATTTTTACAAACAAATGTAAATTTACAAATTAAGATTATCACAAGGTTTAAGGTTCCATTTGCACAGTGAAACCAAAAATCCCAGAACACCTGGATGATTACAGCTACACAGGTTTCCAATAGTGCAGATCCAACTATCATTTCAGTTATTTATTTTTATGCTCTTCTGTTATGTTTTAAAACTGTCATCTTCTGGCAATGAATGAAATAACATTCACCACCATATCAGTGGCCTAATAAATATTTTT
>NW_015536535.1:401180-401360 GCF_001515605.1 Sinocyclocheilus anshuiensis
TGCTGGGAGACGGCATCACAGTATGTTAAGGGCGTAACATTTCCGTCACATGCTTGAGGCATTCAGCCAATCACAACGCATATAGCTGGCCAATCAGAACACACCTCGGTTTTTTAGAACGATGAGCTTTGTAAAAATCGACGTGTTTCAGAAAGGCGGGGCATAGAGGAGAAACAATAA
>NW_015536535.1:401512-402917 GCF_001515605.1 Sinocyclocheilus anshuiensis
ATTCCATTAAACCTGCTGAGATACAAGGAGCGTGAACTGAAATTTTCAGTTCCACTTGGTTCCACTAGCATGTCCGGGAAACTCATGAATATTCATGTATGCTCCACCCACTGAAACCGAAAATCTCTGAAACCGAAAATTTCGTAACACCGGCATGCATCTCGCGGTGATCACCGGTGATCGGTTCTGTGCAGATTTTGCTCATCTCAAACGAGCCTCTAGTTTCTCCAGAGCCGCTGCAGGAGCGCTGATGACGACACAGCTTTTTCACGATGGACCTTTTTCACATTTCCGGGTTTCTCAGCAGCGGAAGTCGTCATAGTTGGGTAAACTTGAAGAGCAGTGATAATAAAATTATGTTTAACATGAAATTAGTTTCTTATTCCATTCCATAAAATGCAGTGAAGTATTTGTTTTCTCATTTACAGTGTACCAAATGTAGGCTACTTTTTAAAATTTTGTCCATACAATTTTGTTTAATCCAAAATTGGATTGTGTGTGTGGTCTTAGATTCCTATTCATTTTTGCAAATAGCCTAAGCCTAACAGTTTAAGAACAATCACACCAGGTGTGTATTCCAGAAAGTGGGTTTTGTTGGAAACTCAGAGTTTGTTAACCCCAGAAAAGGGAAACTCAGTGTTTTCAGTTCCAATAAAAGACAAAACTAAACCTCTCGGTAAGTTACTCTGTGAACCTATAACCTGGTCGGGAGCAGGTTTTCTTCGGTAAACCCAGAGTTTCTGTCGGTCTCATCCCCCCCTTTTAAAGCGTAAGCGATGTTTAAATACCTCATTCATTCATTCATTCATTCATGCATGCTGCAAAAATGCTTTTATTGCTGAGATGTTTGCCTTATTTCAAGTACAAATATCTAAAAATTCTTAAATCATGATGCATTTTCTATAAAAAAAAAATAAAATACAATATTTAGTCTTGTTTCTTGGGGGAAATAAAATTATCTGCCAGTGGGGTAAGAAAACTAATCTTAATACAAATGGAAATAAGATTATTTTTCCTCACCGCACCACTTTCATTTTCAACATGCAGACACTGTAAATGTGACAAAAATGGCATGTCTTTTTACACGGAATCCTGTAGATGAGGAGGCTGCATTAATTCGTGGGGAGTTACATTTACATCAGGAGAGGAATTTGTTTTACTTTATTTTATTTTGCCATATCCACATGCATATTAATTTGAGCGGTACCACTTTTAAATGATGTTCACTTGATAACATCTTGCTGTGAGTGCAGATTTTGCTCATCTCAAACGAGCCTCTAGTTTCTCCAGAGCCGCTGCAGGAGCGCTGATGACGACACAGCTTTTTCACGATGGACCTTTTTCACATTTCCGGGTTTCTCAGCAGCGGAAGTCGTCATAGTTGGGTAAACTTGAAGAGCAGTGA
>NW_015536535.1:403155-403888 GCF_001515605.1 Sinocyclocheilus anshuiensis
GAATGGGAGAGCACCACAGATATAGTTTTCCCATTTGCTCAAATAGCAAAAGAAAAACTCCACGATAGTGTTTTCTTGACTTTCAATAAAAGGAAAAAAATTGAGAAAGACTGATAACGGCTGTCAGAAGAGAGAACAATGTCAAATTTACCATCCCTCCCATAGACGCTGCATTAGAAACACCCTCGCATTAGCGTTAACTGATTTTTTTGTAATTTGATGCAAAGGTGATATAGTACAAAGAACAGTGTTATAAATGTACATACATTTAAAAAAAAATACAAATATGAAAGACTTTCGAGGATTTACGATGCTGATGACCGTTAAACGCGTCATCACATCCAGTGTGGTTGGATGCATTGATGACACACATATTCCTATCATCGCGCCTTCTGAAAATGAAAGCCAGATGGAAGGGTAGTGCGAGAGAGGCTATATGCCGTAACCACCACCACAGCTGTTAAATAAATACAAATGATTCACAGTTAATTTGGTCATCTTTATTTCCTACAAATAAAAAAGCATCACTTAATCTTTTCCATGCTGGATTTTTATATGGGTATTGTGGCCATCTCCTCTTCATCTGTCAGTGGTGCTGGTGCAGGTTCTCCCCCCATTTTACGAGTCTCTGCCTTCTTGCTGTTGGCTGAATAGAAGTCAAATGTTTATTTCATTACACTAATTAAGAAATGTATGTTGGATTAGAGAACATTTAATTATGTGAAAAGAGCAT
>NW_015536535.1:404092-406717 GCF_001515605.1 Sinocyclocheilus anshuiensis
TAGTAATTTGATGCAAAGGTGATATAATACAAAGAATAGTGTTATAAATGTAGATACATTTTTTAAAAAATACAAATATCAAAAACTTTCAAGGATTTACGATGCTGATGACCGTTAAACGCGTCATCACAGGCCCTGTCCCAAATCGCACCCTAAACCCTCTCGGTCTTCCTCTGAGTCCGCACTTTCGTAACATAATGCCGCTATGACTGTCGGGTAGAAGTCCGGGCTCGGCAGAAGTGCGGATTGAAGGCGCATAGTGGCCGCAAAGGGGGCGCTCGCAAGCACTCTTCTGAACGCTAAAATGACGAATGGGACACCCTACGGTCTCGTGGACTTAACGGACACGAGCACGCGGTGGCCATTGTAAGTCCGCAAGACCGAAAGTGCACATGAAGTGTTCCATTTGGGACAGGGCCACAGTCTTGTGAAAAGGGTCCATTGGCCAGATTCACAGCTTGACAACGATCACGTGTGTTTCGGGTTTATTCTAACCTTTTCAATTCCAATAATAGCCACAAATCTGTGTTTTTAGAACAGTAAAAGCTTTTTTACTGTAGTCGCAATGTTATATTGAGTCACGTTTATTATAAAACACTGATGAAAGCATATATAGCCCCACTTTATTAGTATAACCCTGAACTTTCGGAATGTATGTTGGATTAGAGAACATTTAGCCTAATTATGTGAAAAAAGCATTAGACTACGTGGAAAAGGCCGCTGTACATTGAAATAGACACTTATATTTATTGAATATGTCAAATGTTTGTAAAGTCATGTCTACACCCATGAACCGTTTACACTTGAACCTTTACCTGATTGAATTATGTTTTTGTTTATTCTTTTCTGCTGCCACGTTTTTGTTGTTGTTGTTGTTGTTGTTGTTTTTGCCTGTGGGATAGCTGTTCAGCTGTTCTGAAACCAAAAACTCAGAGTTTCCAATCTCAGGGTAAGTCAACTCCGAGTTCAAGTTTTAACTCAGAGTTTATTGAACCTCCTTTCTGGAATACACCCCTGCTGTCCGCAAGACCGAAAGTGCACATGAAGTGTTCCATTTGGGACAGGGCCACAGTCTTGTGAAAAGGGTCCATTGGCCAGATTCACAGCTTGACAACGATCACGTGTGTTTCGGGTTTATTCTAACCTTTTCAATTCCAATAATAGCCACAAATCTGTGTTTTTAGAACAGTAAAAGCTTTTTTACTGTAGTCGCAATGTTATATTGAGTCACATTTATCATAAAACACTGATGAAAGCATATATTCCCCCACTTTATTAGTATTTAAATAGTATATATTTACTTTGATCTTTATTCTTGAACAGATGGCGATGTATTACGCAGTATATAATCAGGTAAAGTTATGTCTACACCCATGAACCTTTTACACTTGAAGTTTTACCTGATTGAATTATGTTTTTATGTTTATTTTTTTCTGCTGCCACGTTTTTTTTTTGTTGTTTTTTTGTTCGTGGGATAGCCTGCCATGAAAATTAAGTCGTGGTGCACGCGCTAAACTCAGAGTCAACCTACTCAGGGTGGATTGAACTAACTCCGAAAACTCAGAGTTTCCCATCTCAGGGTAAGTCAACTCAGAGTTCAAGTTTTAACTCTGTCACTGTCACGTGTGGCATCAAAGCACCGCGAGAGCATTTCGAGAGCTGACTCAGCCGGCGCAGTTTCTCCAGAGTGGCTGCAGGAGCATTGATTACAACACAGCCATTTCACGATTGGCCAGATTCACCGCATGACAACTATCACGTGTGTTTCGGGTTTATTGTAACCTTTTCAATTCCAATAATAGCCACAAATCTGTTTTTAGAACAGTAAAAGCTTTTTTACTGTAGTCGCAATGTTATATTGAGTCACGTTTATTATAAAACACTGATGAAAGCATATATAGCCCCACTTTATTAGTATAACCCTGAACTTTCGGTTGATTAACCCCAAACCTTGCTTACTCAAGGTATGTGGTTCCAAAAACGCATCCAGCAGTAAGTTAATTCAACTCAGAGTATGTTCCTGGTTAAGATTCATGACATTCTCAACAGAGCGACGAATCGACGAGTCACTATGGAAACAGACACTTTAAGTTTGTTGAACCTCCCTTCTGGAATACACCCCTGGATAGATGAAAAACAATCCACAAATACAAGTTTATTTCAGCTGTTGTACTCAAATGATAACAACTAACAACAGACACAGTTTGAAAGCATTGCAAGCTACAGCACAACGAACTGAAATCAAAGTAAGTTACAACTAGCTTAACAGAGCGACGAATCGACGAGTCACTATGGAAACAGACGCAAAGAAAAAAAGCGTGCCATGCTGTTTCTTTCTTCTTCCTTCGTTCAATGGTCGTTTACATGCTTAGTGCATATCGCCACCTACTTGATGGTTGTGCAATAATTTTAATTTTTTTCCATTTAATCTTTAATCCTTGAGAATATGAATTATATTGTTTGTTTAATGCTAATTATATATCTAGCTTAAAGGGGTCATATGATGTGATTTAAATTTTTCCCTTCTCTTTGGAGTGTTACAAGCTCTTAGTGCATAAAGAAGATCCGTAAAGTTGCAAAGACTAAAGTCTCAAATCCAAAGAGATATTCTTTATAAAGTTAAGA
>NW_015536535.1:406838-407022 GCF_001515605.1 Sinocyclocheilus anshuiensis
GATCGCCGGATCGGCTTTCACCGTGGACGAAGCGGAGTCCAGCCCGGGGTCGTCACATGTGGTTGCTATTTACAACCAGAACAGTTCAACCCAAATATTCAGATGTGTGCTGCGCATTTTATGGAGGATGAGGACTGAGGACTGAACCAGTAGCCTACAATGCGTCTGTGGCACAAAGGCTGTT
>NW_015536535.1:407190-423120 GCF_001515605.1 Sinocyclocheilus anshuiensis
TTATGTTTACTACGCAACACAATGCGTAAAAAGACAGTATAAGTCATTATAATCAGTAATTATGTCCCCAATGTCCCCACCAAATGCCTCGTTGTAATGGGTTTTAATGTTGTCTCGTCGCTCAACTGGGTTTCTAAACTGCCTATCTTCTGAAGCAAATCACGATAGCGCATCCTTCTTTTGTGTGAAAAGTGACACTGTCTTGCCTTGTGTCCCATACTTCCACAAGCAAAGCAAACAACTTCCTGATCTTTCCTAACTTTCTCTAAACAATGCCTTGCTTGTCACGGTTCATGGGTCCGTGCGGTCCTTTTGCGTCTTGTCATGTGTGTGGGTGTATGTCATTCATTAGTAGTGGCAGCTGGTGCTCTATCAGAGCGCGCCAGCTGCAACTCATTAGCGCTGCCTTTATAAGGGCTCCATGTTCAGTGTGTGTTTGTCGGTTCGTTAATTCATGTCCTGTCTTCTTGTCAGTCTCCTTGTTTCTAGTTGCGTCTAGCCCGTTTTGGAGTTCTTCAGCTCTCGCCTTGGGTGTGTTCGCGCTGAGTGGAGATAGCTGCTCGGGAGGTGTCCTGATCTTGACCGAGATACCTAGGGATTTCATCCTGTCTCTGTCTGTTGTGGGTTCTAAATAAACCTTTATTGCACTCGCACTTGGATCTTGAGTTTCACTCCCCGTAACAGAACGAACCAACCATAGGAATGGATCCAGCGAGTGCGAGAGAACTCAGAGACTTTTTGTCTAATAGTAACATCCGCATGGAACGTCAAGAGAACCAGATGGTGGCTACAGGACGTGCCGTTCAGACCCTGATCACTCAAGTTTCAGAACTTACCACACAGTTCCAGCATCTGAGGGCAGAGACAGTTGCGGATCAACAACCCACCTTGTCCGATCCACCTGTTCCGCCGTTTCCGACCATTCACACCCACGAGCCTCGTCTACCACCTCCAGCCTTTTATTCTGGGGAAGCCCAGTTATGTTGTTCATTTCTGGCCAAATGTTCCCTGTACATTTCCCTTCAACCATCATCGTTTCCTACTGAGGAGGCGAAGGTGGCGTTTGTGATCACGTTGCTCTCGGGACGGGCCGCCAGCTGGGGAACCACCGTATGGGAAAAGAAACTTCCTTGCTGTTGTTCTTTCCAGGCATTTTCCGAGGAACTACGGAAGGTGTTTGACCACGCCGCTTCTGGCAGAGAGGCAGCACGGCTTCTCGCAGAGTTGCGCCAAGGGGAGAGGACGGTAACTGACTATTCTATTGAATTTCGTACATTGGCTGCAGAATGTGGGTGGAATTCAGAGGCACAGTGGGACATGTTTTTGTTTGGGCTTTCGGACCCTGTCAAAGACGAATTATATTCGTCGGAATTACCTACCAGCCTGGATGAACTCATAGCTCTGGCCATTCGGGTGTACACCAGACAACGGAGGCGGGGCCAACAAGGACTCCGTGAACGGCCGCCCTCCTCTCAGAGTTCCTTGCCATTTGTCACTGATCAAACTGTGTTTTCCCTTTCAGAGCCCGAGCCCATGCAGATGGGAAGGTCTCATCTGTCGTTGCAGGAGAAGCAGAGACGCAGGACTAATGGGCTGTGTTTGTACTGTGGCACTGCTGGCCACATCGCAATGCGGTGTCCAGTAAAAGTCAGCACCCATCAGTAGGTAAGAGGTTACTGACGGGTGGGATTATGGTGAACAAATCCTCTTTTTCGGTCACTCATCTTCTGGCCAAGCTAATAATACAGTCACTACATCAGGATTGTGAGGCTTTAGTGGACTCAGGAGTGGAGGGGAATTTTCTAGACATTGGTCTCGCACAGAGTCTACAGATACCCATGGTGGAGCTTTCACAGCCCATCTCTGTGGTTGCGCTCAACGGCCAGTCCTTACCCTCCGTCACTAACACCACTGCACCTTTAAGACTCATCATCTCTGGTCAACACTCTGAGGTCATCACTTTCCTACTCACTAACACTCCCTCGGGTCCTCTGGTTTTGGGGCATCCTTGGTTGGTGCTCCATAAGCCCCATATTAATTGGGGAGGCAATGCTGTCCTGGGTTGGAGCGAATATTGTCATGCTTCCTGTTTGTTGTCTGCATGTTCTCCTGTCTCTTGTTCTGTGTTTCAGGAGGATCACTCGGACCTGTCTAATGTGCCCCATGAGTACCTTGACCTGAAGGGAGTGTTCAGTAAGTCTCGGGCTGCTTCTCTACCTCCACATCGTCCCTATGACTGTGCAATAGACTTATTACCAGGTACGTCTCCGCCTAAGGGCAAATTATATTCACTTTCCACTCCGGAGAGGGAGGCCATGGAGAAATATATTTCTGATTCTCTAGCAGCCAAGATCATCCGCCCCTCTTCCTCTCCGGCCGGTGCGGGGTTCTTTTTTGTGAAAAAGAAGGACAGCTCTCTTCGTCCCTGTATTGACTATCAGGGCTTGAACGACATCACGGTGAAGAATACTTATCCTTTACCGTTGATGTCGTCAGCTTTCGAGCGTCTGCAGGGGGCGTCATTTTTCATGAAATTAGATCTCCGCAACACTAATCATTTGGTTCGCATGAGAGAGGGGGATGAATGGAAAACCGCCTTTAATACCGCCAGGGGGCACTTTGAATATCTTGTTCTTCCCTTTGGCCTTTGCAACGCTCCCGCGGTTTTCCAAGCACTCGTTAACGATGTGCTGAGAGATATGGTAGATCAGTTCATTTATGTTTACCTGGATGACATACTGATATTTTCTCGTTCTCTCCAGGAACATGTTCAGCACGTCAGACAAGTGCTTCAGAGGCTGTTAGAGAATGGGCTTTTTGTTAAGGCGGAGAAATGCGCTTTCCATGCACAGTCTGTTCCTTTTTTGGGATACATCATCTCGGCCGAGGGGGTGCGCATGGATTCCGAGAAAGTTCAGGCTGTGGTGAATTGGCCAACCCCAGATTCCCGCAAGGCCCTGCAGAGGTTTCTGGGCTTTGCCAATTTCTACCGGCGGTTTATTCGCAATTTCAGCCAGCTAGCTGCCCCTTTGACGGCCTTAACCTCCACCAAGACTGTCTTCAGGTGGTCTAGTGCAGCGGAAGCTGCATTTTCCAAACTGAGAAGTTGCTTCGTTTCAGCTCCCATCCTCATAGCCCCTGATCCCTCCCGGCAGTTTGTGGTGGAGGTTGACGCGTCAGAGGTGGGGGTTGGTGGGGTACTATCCCAGCGTTCCCTCACGGACGGCAAGGTGCATCCCTGCGCGTATTTTTCTCACCGCTTGTCCTCCGCCGAACGCAATTATGATATTGGTAACAGAGAGTTGTTGGCAGTCAAGTTGGCCTTGGAAGAATGGCGTCATTGGTTGGAGGGTTCGGGGGTTCCTTTTGTCGTCTGGACCGATCACAAGAATCTTGAATACATCAAGTCCGCTAAAAGATTGAACTCTAGGCAGGCTCGGTGGGCTCTTTTTTTCGGCCGATTCGATTTTTCCATTTCTTACCGTCCAGGTTCTAAGAACATCAAACCGGATGCTAACCTGCTCCGGAGCAGGTTATCTTCAGAGAGCAAGTTACTATGGTTACTTACATACCCTGAAAGTAACCTCCGATTTTGGAACCGAAAGCTGAGGTTATCCACTTGCTTATCCTCAAACATACCTGGGTATGTCTCATAACTTGCTTTTTGGAATACCCCCTAGGTTGATGGCTCCCTTTTCAACTCAGCCCCAACTGCAAGCTGCTACTCACGTTGACTGCTGTCTGTAGCCATGGTTCAAGTCGAACGCACCTATTGGTTCCTTTGTATGTGTCAGGTTTTCATTGGTTGATTTATGTCATGTGACCCCTATTGTTTGATATATATGCCTTAAGTCTTTGTTTATATTATTTGCTTATGTTTGGGAAATAAAGCACTTGCACTTGGGTTCTGTCAACTTGCCGGCAGTGGACTAATTACATCAGCAAAATTAACTAATCTTTATTTCTAATCATTTTGTTCATTTGAGTGGACTTAAAGTGTTTTAAGATGGTCCACGTGGAAATCTGAGATAACATGAAAAAAGGCAAAACCATAAGAGCTGTGGCAACATCTCCAAGATGCTTGGAGAAATTTACCTGCAAAGCTAAACTGTGCACAAGTGTACTTGTGTCAATGTCACACTGGGCTCCCCCTCTCGCACTGTAAAACTGACCTAATGCCGGGTGCTCTGTTACCTCATGGATACATCTATCTTCCCTCTTTGTCAGAACAAAAGGCTATGGAGGATTATGTTAATGAGGCTCTCCAGCATGGACACATCTTGCCCTCATCTTTACCCGTAGCATCTTGTTTCTTCATTGCAAAAAAAGATTGAGGGTTGTGACAGCATATTGATTATCATGCCATCAATAATATACCTGCCAAGTTTTGTTATTGTCTTCCCTTGGTACCTGCAGCTCTTAAGACACTGAGAGGAGCCACTGTCTTCACCAAGTATGCACTTTGAAGTGCATACAATCTCATTTTTATCCAAAAAGTGACAAATGAAAGATTATGAATCCTACAGGGCACTATATGGGATATGGGCTGGCCAACGTCAACACTCCAGAAGTTCATGAATGAATCAACATGTGCAGCTGTGCATGCATTGCTTTATTTTATTTTTTATTTTTTGGTTTCCATTTTGAGCTTTCACAAATCCTTTTCCAATGTAATCCTTTTTGCTATTTAGCGTCAAACTCTGGAACAATCTACTGTACCTAACACGGGAGGCAGACACACTCTGTCATTTTAAATCTAGATTAAAGACCCATCTCTTTAACCTGGCTTACGCATAACACACTATTCCATTTCTACTATTCAAATCCATTAAAGGATTGTTAGGCTGCATTAATTAGGTCAACCGGAACCAGGAACACTTCCCATAACACCCAATGTACTTGTCACATGGTTAGAAGAATGGCATCTATGCTAATATTAGTCTGTTTAATTTTTATTCCATGGTCACCATAGCCACCCAGATCCAGACTGTATCCAAATCAGATGGTCACTGCAGTCACCTGGATCCAGTCCGTATTCCAGACCAGATGGTGGATCAGCACCTAGAGACAACCTCGACAACCCTGAATGTCAGCGCAGACCATGTCAACTAGATGAGCCCCAGAGACAGATCCCCTCCAAAGACCTTGTCACCTAGACAGCCATCGGGACAAGACCATGGGAACCAGATGAGTCATCTGCACAATCGGACTTTGTTGCAGCCTGGAATTAAACTGCTGGTTTCATCTGACCAGAGGAATAACAACACACTATTTCCCTGTTTAATACTATAAAGCTGCTTTGACACAATCTGCATTGTAAAAAGCGCTATATAAATAATGGTGACACGAATAGTGTGAGCAGTCAAGTCGCAGCTCGACAATCGGAACGTATAGTGTGAGTACATAAAACATGAGCTTTGGCTTTACATTGCATGCACTTTACTCATACAGTGAGAGTTAGTATTTAACAAAAACATATCTGAAATTGCACAGTGTATTCCCAGCTTAGGACGAAGTTCAATTCCTGTGTTACCTCATTGGACTGAAGGTGTGCATATGGGGCAGGGAATGGTCCAAGCGGTGCAGTCATGGCCACAACCAACTACAGTTGGACTTCAGCTCCTCTAACCGCACCTCTGACCTCCCTCCTCAAGAAAAAGCACAAGTCAGAGGTCTGCCGTTCTTCAAAATCCAAACCAATAACCTCCATTTCTGAAGCTAATGTCTCCACCAGAATAGAGGCAGTATTGTTTTAAGAGCACACTGATTCTTCTAAATTATATTTCTGCGCAATCATTTGCTGCAAGTTATGCCCAGCAGAAATTAAGTATGACATCAGAAACTGGAAGCTCATTGTCATCAAGATGGCACTTGAGGGGTGGTGCCACTGGCTTGAAGGTTCATATCATCCATTTCAGGTCATTACAAACCACAGAAATCTTGAATACTTTCTAGATGCAACAGTTCCCAACAACTCCTCACCTGAATTGGATTTTCCTCAATTCAAGATTGTTAGTCCCATCCTCTTGACCCTGAAGGACAATATTGCCAAAGCCACCAACTCCGAACCTCCTCTTGCAGAGTGCCTACCAGACATGCTATATCATTAGCATATCTCTATCATTTCCTCCATGCTCCTTCCGCTGTCCATTCCTCATTGTCCCTGGTCCACCTGGGAATGGATTCCCAAGGCTCACCATCTGGAATAGTTAAGAAGTCATGGCACCCTTCAAAATCATCTCCATCACCTCTGTCGTGCAGGTGGCCAGGGAACACGTATGCAGAACAGAACTTAGACCTTGCAGTGCACACCATCTCTAACCAACCCACCTGTGAAATTGACAATAGTACTGCACCCATGACTTCCAATATGACAGACGACACAGCAACAAAGTAGCCATTCCCAGGATTCGAGACACAATTCTACGAAATCCTGAAAAATGCAAATTCTGACCATCAGAAACTCCAGCACGTCCTGAACAAAAACAAACATCATTTATCAAAAACTCTTTACATGGTTTACATCTCAAGACACCTAAGTGGGTGGGACTATATTATGGGGCATGTTTGTATTCGGAAGTGATGACACTCACAGACAATCCGTTACAAATGGAGTCCAGTGGCACCTAAATGTTGCGCCTGCCACAAGATCTCTCACTGTTTACAGCCACCGGACACTCCGATTGATGCACGTGATATTAAATATTAATAACTCACCTTGGCTGTGGCATGTTCTGTGACAGCTGCGCCTAAATCTGACTAGTAAAGTGTAATCTGGGGCAGGCAGAGTAAAAGTAGCAGTGTTTTCTGTATGGTCACGTCCATCAGTCGGAGGGTAAACAGTGACAGATCTTGAGACATGTGAAAAGTGTTTGGTTAATGGTGAATATTGACCTATTGTGTGTACCTACCGGATCTATCGGATTGGCATGCGTACAGTCATGGCCAAAAGTTTTGGCAGTGACATAAATTTTGTGTTTTCAAAGTTTGCTGCTTAAGCCGTTGTGGTGTTCATTCACATTGTTTCTAGATTATTGTGTAGAGTGATCAGATGCATTTTAAATAATTGCTAAAAGCTTCATTGGCCAAAAAATGAACTTTTCACAAAAAATCAAATTTCACTGTTTTTTTATCCTGACACAAAATGACCAGCTAACATTAATTGACTAATCATATCAGCAGCACATGTGGGAAGTGTGAATGAGTACTAGTCAGGTGAAATCACTGTCATACTAATTAGATTGTAAGAGCAGACTGATTGCTATAAAAGGAGGGAAGAAGCGTTTCCAATCATTGTGTTCTTGTTAGCAATGGTTACCTCTAAAGAAACAAGTGCAGCCATCGTTGCTTTGCATCAAATGGCCTCACATGCAAGAAAATTGCTACAAAGAATATTGCACCTGAAAAAAACATTTACCGGATCATCAAGAACTTCAAGGAGAGAGGTTCGACTGCAGTGAAGAAGTCTTCAGGATGTCCAACAAGCACTAGGACGTCTCCCCCTGAGGAGTCAGCTATGGAATCGTGTCACCAGCAGTGCAGAGCTTGCTCAGGAATGACAGCAGGTTGGTGTGAGAGCATCTGCACGCACAGTGAGGCCAAGACTTTTGGACAATGGCCTGGTGTCAAGAAGGGCAGCAAAGAAGCCACTTCTCTTCTAAAAAAACGTCAAGGACAGACTGAAATTCTGCAGGAAGTACAAGGATTGGACAGCAGAAGACTGGTGCAAAGTTATTTTCTCTGATGAAGCTCCCTTCCGAATGTTTGGGACATCTGGAAAATCGATTGTTCGGAAAAGAAAAGGTGAACGCTACCATGAGTCCTGTGTTGTGCCAACAGTGAAGCATCCTGAAATCATTAATTCATCTCAGGCTCTCATAATTCTGCCCAAAAACACTGCCGTGAATAAAGAATGCCTGCAAGAGCGACTTCTTCCAACGATCCATGAGCAATTTGGTGATGATCCGTGCATTTTTAAGCACGATGGAGCACCATGTCACAAAGCAAGAGTGATAAAGAAGTGGCTCGAAGATCATTACATTGAAATTTTGGATCCGTGGCCAGGCAACTCCCCGGGTCTCAATCCCATAGAGAACCTGTGGTCAGTCCTCAAAAGGCGAGTGGTCAAGCAGAAGCCCTCAAATTGTGATCAACTCCAAGAACTAATAAGGCAAGAATGGATCGCCATCAGTCAGGACCATGTCACAAAGCAAGAGTGATAAAGAAGTGGCTCAAAGATCATTACATTGAAATTTTGGATCCGTGGCCAGGCAACTCCCCGGATCTCAATCCCATAGAGAACCTGTGGTCAGTCCTCAAATGGCGAGTGGGCAAGCAGAAGCCCACAAATTGTGATCAACTCCGAGAACTAATAAGACAAGAATGGATTGCCATCAGTCAGGATTTGGCCCAGAAGCTGATATCCAGAATGCCAGAGTGAATTGCAGAGGTTATGAAGAACAAGGGTCAACACTGTAAATATTGACTCCATTATATTTTTTGCCAATAAAAGCCTTTAAAGCTTATGATATGCTTATCATTGTTTTTCAGTATACCATAGAAAATAATCTACAAATGCCGAAGCAGCAAACTTTGCAAAACACAAAATTTATGTCACTGCCAAAAGTTTTGGCCATGACTGTACACAGATTGTGTGGAAACTGCGTTTGGATGTTTTCCACATATGGATAACACATTCGAAAGTACAATTTGCAATTCCTTTCTAAAATAGCCCAGAATATCCTTCCATATGTAACTACATCCCAACACAGTATGCAATGTGTACAAAAGAGAAAGGAAGAATTGCAATGTTTTGGAAAGAATTTGCAATAAGTAATATACTAAAATATGGTCCAAATGTGAGAAAACAAATTAATGCAATCATGAGATTTATTGGGAATAGTGGATTAAAAATATAGGTAGTAAGTGAGAAATATAGAACTCTACTCTTATATTTTAAAGCAGACAAGTTCACGGCATTAGTTTGACTAAGAAGCATCATTGAACAGTGTAACTCAATGAACATACAGTACCTTACCTGAAACAGAACACTTTTAAACAATATTCCTTTTGCACCTTGGAAACTGTGGGCTTACACACAAGCGCACACATCAGCATTTCTTGCACATGAGTCTCTTTGACAGGGAAAGGGTGTGGTATCGAAATTGAAGGTGAAAGATGCAAAATTAACGCCAGCAGGAGTCACTACTTGTGTAGTAATTGATGTAATTTTTTGACTGTACTAACGGATAAAAAATACCATAATGCATTTGCAGATATTTAGGAAACTACATTGACACTCTTGTTTCTTGGAAAACAATGCTGCAGCAAGTTATTCTTCTTTGAAATGTGCATTCCATGTCATTTTTGTTTTGGTGTGTGATTCCTCCCACTGGCAGTTTACCCAATAGTATTTCTACGTCCCGAGTTGCCAGTTGGCGGAAAATACAGTGTACTGCAGCTATGGAAGTCACAAACAAACCGGGACAGAGATTACAGATTCTATGTACAAAAGACCAAGCTTTAATAATGACGCTGGCGCCCTCCGCAGGATATTTATTATATTGCAGTTAAGGAAATATGCATTATCTCTGAATCACCTGACTATTATTTCTGTAATTTCATTGGTTTAAATCAGCAGAACTGAATGTCAATCAAAGACTGTTCATGTTCAGACATGTATCGAAGTTGCGTCAGTTTGTACTGATCATCGTGCTGATCTGGTCCAATTTCTCGCTGATTTTTGTTCATACTGTGTGCGTACATCTTAAAAGTAAGTAGTTAAATACTCTTTCGTGTATCTGTTGTTAGATTTAATTACATTTACGTTATATTGCAAAACTAAATGGTCGCTAATTCTTTGAAGTTGTCAGTACACATGTAACCTCAATCACGCATTCATTTCAGCATAAAACACGCTGAATAAGACTTTGAATGCAGCTGTTTTAATATTATGTGGAAATATTTAATTCTGCTTTATTTGATAGTTGATTTAAAGTGAATATATGTATAAACCTGAGGAAATATACACCTGCTGGACTTATAAATACGCCCAAATCTGCTATTGTATTATTACTTTATATTGTTCAGTTATTACTCTTTCTGCCTCATAATTGTGTATATATATATATATATATATATATTCATTATTGTTATTATTGTTCATTTATAGAACCACACCCATACTGATGTATGAATCAAAGACAACAGTAAAGGATCTTTTTTTGTGGACATGGACCAAGTGATTTATTGTTCTGCCTGGACAATATGTAGCGGTTGTCACCTAGTTTAAGAACTGCACCTTAAGAACTTTCATACAAAATCGGTCCTTCGAGCCGGATTAGGCAGCTACTACAGCAACACCAAAAAGACAGGCTACCCCAGATTCACCAGTGGTTCGACCACGTCGACAAGTCATCCCACCAAGATACTTAGATGACTTCTATGTTGATTATACTGTGCCACATCAGCCACTTCATTCTGATGATGAACAGTACACAAAGGGTGCCACTTGACCTGAACCAGGTAAAAGGCCTGCATTTGTGTTACTGTGACATAACTTGTACATATTTTACTAGTTACTTTTTCCAAACCATGATTCCTGACTAAATGTACAATCAAGTGAAACATTATGAAGATTCATTCACTGCATATATGTCTCACAACGCCAGGAAGTTTTTTTGTATGTTCTATAAAATAGACAGCAACGATATAAAAGTAATGTGAGTTATAATGTTAAAGCAAATTTCAGAAGGTTCGTTAACCCCATTCAAATACCAGTTCCGACACTGCTTGAACTCAGTGACTGGCTTGAATATGAGCTCAGAATACAAGAGGACGAGTCACAGTACGCTAGTCATTCAAGTAGAGCCTACTCTCAGCCACAGAGAGACAAGCAAAGAAACTCTAAGCCAGTGCAACGATTTGCTACTGTCTTACATGGTGGTGAACAGAGTAAACTGGCAAGTGCTACAACAATCGAGAAGGAGAAACCAAAGAGGTACTGCCCCTTTTGCAACACTGTGCAGCATTACTTCAACCAGTGCACTAACTTCAAACTGCTGAATCAAGATCAAGTGGAGTCGTGGCTGAAGTCAAATCACAGGTGCTTTAAGTGCGGCCGTAATCATCAGATTTCACAATGTACTCTTAAAGCCAAATGCAAAAAATGTGACAAGAGACATTTAGAAATACTGCACGACTTCAATGCCAAAGTGAAACATGAAACACAATCTTCAGCAGAAAACAGTTTTCTTGTAAACTCAGAAGTAGAGACACTGTATCTGGACAGATCAACTGCCTGCAGTAAAGTTCTTCTGAAAGTCAGCCGAGTGATCTTGAGAAATGGTGAGAAGCAACTTGATACATATGCCATACTGGATGACGGTTCAGAGAGGACAATGTTACTGTATGAAGCAGCACAGCAACTTGATCTTCAAGGACTACCTGAAGATATAGCCCTCCGTACTGTGAGACAAGACATACGGGTCGTTCATGGGGCGGCTGTTTCATTCTCGGTAGCCTCTGCATCTCAGCCGAACAAATCCTTCACCATTGAAAGAGCTTTCACAGCCAAAGAACTGAGCCTCGCAAAACACACTTATCCTGTTAAGTTGCTGCAGAAAAAATACAGACACCTGCAAGGTCTGCCTATTTCCCAACTGCAGCAGGCTCAACCACTCTTACTTATTGGCTCAGACTACCCGCATTTAATGACAGCCACAGAGCCAGTACGTCTTGGACCTCCTGGTGGTCCTGCCGCTGTGAAAACCAGACTTGGGTGGACTCTGCAAGGCCCCTCAAAGTTCCTTGCCAGTCAGCTCTCACCACAGCAGTGTCTATTAACCTCCACTTTGTCACCAGAAGCAGAACTGTTCAATAATGTACAGAAATTGTGGCAAATGGATACACTTCCATATCGGAGTGAAAAACTGATCACAAGATCAAGGCAAGACACAGAAGCAGTGCAAATTCTTGAGAAGAAAACAATCAGGCTGGCAGTCGGAGACATTCAAAGGTATGCAACACCCCTCCTCTGGAAAAGAAATCTTCCACCTTTGCAATCATCTAAAGAAGCAGTAACGGCTCATTTAAGAAGCACAGAAAAGCGCCTTTTGCAGAACACAGATCTTGCATCAGTGTACATTAATGAAGTGCAGAAACCTCTTCATGTATTCTGTGATGCATCGGAACGTGCATACGGATCAGTCGCATATATCAGTACAAGTGATAAACATGGTGAGACCCAAGTTTCATTTGTTGCTGTGAGATCGAGAGTGGCACCCAAACGACAACAGTCTGTACCACGACTCGAACTCTGTGCTGCCCTGACTGGTGCTCAGCTGGCTGCCACTTTGAGAAAAGAACTGACCATCAAGATTGATCAAGAACTATACTGGACTGACTCCACAACTGTATTGACTTGGCTTCAGTCGGACTCATGCACATACAAAGTGTTTGTCGGAACGCGTGTGGCCGAGATACAAGACCTTACAGACCCAAAAGCCTGGCGTTATATCAATTCAGAGTTGAACCCAGCCGACGACATTACCAGAGGACTCACTCTCTTTAAAATCTCAGAGCAAAGCCGATGGAATCAAGGTCCACAGTTCTTAACCCAGCCAGTTAGTAGTTGGCCTAAACAGCCACTTGATGTTGTATGCGATGACATTCAAGAACACCGCAGTTCTACTTTCTGTGGAGCATTATCCTCCAGTCAAACTGGTATCCCAGATATCTCTCAATATAATTCACTTCAAGATCTGATTAAGGCTACTGCTATTTCTCTTCATGGGGCGGCGGACGAAAGTGAACTCTCTGCTGACAACTATTCAGAAGCTGAACAGAAACTTCTGAGAAGAAACAGCCCAACTCCAGTCAGGTAAACCTGTATCTCACTCTAGTCGTCTTCTAACTCTTGCCCCAGAGTATGATCACCAAGCCAAATTAGTCAGAGTAGGTGGACACCACTTGGACTCAAACACAGTCCACCCCATTGTCTTAGATGCTGCTCACCCTCTCGTAAAGCTTCTGATTCAACATTGATAACCTCCTGTTACATCCAGGACCTGAGCGTGTGTTCGCAGAACTGAGACGGAAATATTGGATCATAAGAGGCAGAGAGGCAGTGAAAAAACACCAGCGCAGCTGCTTTGAATGTAAGAAATGGCGAGGGAAGCCAGAAATCCCCATGATGGCAGATCTTCCCCAGTCTAATCTTAGACTGTTTCGTCCAGCTTTCTATTCGACAGGCATTGATTGTTTTGGTCCCTTCCAGGTTAAGTTTGGACGCAGATGTGAAAAACGCTGGGGAATACTGTACAAGTGCCTTACTACCAAAGCGGTTCATATTGAACTTCTATCGAGCACTGACACAGACTCCTTTCTTATGTCGTTAAGAAGGTTCATAGCTCGCAGAGGGAAACCATATGAAGTGCTTTCTGATAATGGTACAAACTTCAAGGGAGGTACCACAGAACTTCAGAATGCCTTCAATACACTTCACCCAACCTTGAAAGAGCATCTGGCTTCTCAACAGATTCATTTCCGTCTAAACTCACCAAATGCACCGCATTTTGGAGGATCGTGGGAGAGAGAGATTAGGTCTATCAAGACTGCACTGCGCACCTCCCTTGGTTCTCAATCCGTGCCAGAGGAAGTACTGATCACGGTACTTGTGGAAGTGGAGGGCATATTAAACTCCAGGCCATAGGGATATGTTTCCTCAGACATAGCAAATATAGACCCTGTGACACCTAATTCCCTCCTCATGGGACGTCCAACTTCTGCATTACCACAACTTGTCTACCCAGAATCAGAAATGCTCAGTCCTTACGACTGATGGCGTCACAACCAGATTCTAATTGAAAACTTCTGGAAATGTTTCATACAGCATTACCTTCCAGACCTGCAACAATGACAAAAATGGCAAAGAGAATCTGAAAACCTTCAAACTGGTGAAGCCGTGATGATTGTGGACCAACAAGCACCAAGAGCCCTGTGGCAAATAGGTACAGTAGCCAAAGTCATTCCTGGGCAAGATGGACGAGTTCGGACAGCTGTAGTGAATGTCAAAGACAAAAGTTACACAAGGCATGTGGCTCGTCTGATTAAACTGCCTGCTCTACCTGATGACACCAACAAAGACTAAGCCTTTTCTTTATTTACAAATTTGATAAACAAATTTGGGGGCGGCTGTACAAAAGGCCAAGCTTTAATAATGACGCTGGCGCCCTCCGCAGGATATTTATTATATTGCAGTTAAGGAAATACGTATTATCTCTGAATCACCTGACTATTATTTCTGTAATTTCATTGGTTTAAATCAGCAGAACTGAATGTCAATCAAAGACTGTTCATGTTCAGACATGTATCGAAGTTGCGTCAGTTTGTACTGATCATCGTGCTGATCTGGTCCAATTTCTCGCTGATTTTTGTTCATACTGTGTGCGTACATCTTAAAAGTAAGTAGTTAAATACTCTTTCGTGTATCTGTTGTTAGATTTAATTACTTTTTTATCATCATGCTGATCTGGTCCAATTTCTTGCTGATTTTTGTTCATACTGTGTGCGTACATCTTAAAAGTAAGTAGTTAAATACTCTTTTGTGTATCTGTTTTTAGATTTAATTACTTTTACGTTATATTGCAAAACTAAATGGTCGCTAATTCTTTGAAGTTGTCAATGCGCACGTAACCTCAATCACGCATTCATTTCAGCATAAAACACGCTGAATAAGACTTTGAATGCAGCTGTTTTAATATTATGTGGAAATATTTAATTCTGCTTTAATAGTTGATTTAAAGTGAATATATGTATAAACCTGAGGAAATATACACCTGCTGGACTTATTAATATGTACAAATCTGTATGCTATTGTATTATTACTTTATATTGTTCAGTTATTACTGTTTCTGCCTCATAATTGTGTATATATATATATATATATTCATTATTGTTATTATTGTTCATTTATAGAACCACACCCATACTGATGTATGAATCAAAGACAACAGTAAAGGATCTTTTTTTTTGTGGACATGGACCAAGTGATTTATTGTTCTGCCTGGAAAATCTGTAGCGGTTGTCACCTAGTTTAAGAACTGCACCTTAAGAACTTTCATACATTCTACCTGAACTAAAAAGCCTTGGCATCCATTGAAAAAGCTGTGATCAGAGGTATATGTAAACGCAGAATGATCAACTCAGTTTACAGTGTAAGGCTTGTCGATCGACTTTGTCAGTTGTGCTTGTTTCTGTTGCATGTCCTCAATCTGACAATGAGCGTCGAGTCTGAGGAGGAGGGAGTGGGAGAAACAGTATTTTGAATTTGGACTGCAGAAGGGGAGTCATTTTCAGCCCTGGAGTTTCATGCCAGAGCGGCCCACTTTAGTTCATGACTGACTATAGCTATTACAATAATGTAATGAAAACTCCAGTATATAAGTCTGCAATAGTGCACTGTTCTCTACAGACTTGTAAATCATTATATTTTTCTACAGCTTTGTTTTTTTTTTATAATTTTACTGGCCTTTTCAGCGCCGCCTTTGCGCTTTCTATTATACATTTTTTAATCTATTATATTTTGCTCGCATATCTCCAACAAAATATTTGTAGGCCTACTGTACTATAATGTCTGCCTGCAGTTAAAAAGTTCTCGAAATATTCACATTTGTTTTGTTTAACCTATATTCTAAAAATAATTTTAATGTCATACAAAAAAAAAAAAGTCATCGGCCTGAATAAATTGTACCATTATAAAATTGTGACCGCACAAGTTGTGTAGTAATTTAGGAGGTGAAAATACTGTGAAATTACATACAAATGGCAAGAGATTTGAAAGCATAATAACTGAACGTCTATGATATGCACTTACATTTTTTGAACTAAAATGGCTATTATTGCAACCATATAGCCTATGCATGAATGAAA
>NW_015536535.1:423433-424696 GCF_001515605.1 Sinocyclocheilus anshuiensis
GATTTCTACTGCAATAAAATGAGGTCCAAGTTTAAGAATGCGCTAGAAGTTACATTTTTTAAAATGTATTTTCCTCTCTATTTAACAGCCATAACTTACAATAGTGAAAGACGTCACCCCTCAGGTAGATTAAATGTTTTCCTGCCTTGCTAAATTTTGGGCTCATGATCAATAAATTGCATTCGCCCAAACAGATTTGCCAAAATCAAATCGCGGATGTAAGCGCGAGTCCTGCTCGCTGTGAAACAGGAGCAGCCGGCAGAGGATTCCACTTGGTCTTAAAGCCTTCATCAAACGGCTACGTTCACAAATAAAACAATATTTTGCACATAAATAATAATTAATTATCAATTGAGAATTTGTTATTCATATGGTCTGGTGACCACCATATATGGCGTATGCCTGCGAATACGGGACAAACTGTGTTATATCTTTCATACGGGATGCTTCTTTGATGCCTTAAATACGGGCATCCATATTTCAACCCCATAGCAGTAGCATGACAGTACTGGCCCTCGCGGCCAAAAAACAGACCGGCCCACCGGGAATTTTCTCGGTTATATATATATATATATACTTTACAAATGATAACAGTATAAAAATATAACAAAAGATTAAATATAACAACAAATTCTGAAGTGAAATAAGGAAATGCTTGTGATCTGCAAGCACATCAAACATGATGGAAATGAAAGTAGCTAAATTTGGCGACAAAATCCCCAAATTGGCAACACTGAGCACGAGTAGCCAGCAGAGGATTCCACTTGGTCTTAAAGCCTTCATCAAATGGCTACGTTCACAAATAAAACAATATTTTGCGCAAAAATAATGATTAATTATCAGTTGAGAATTTGTTATTCATATGGTCTGGTGGTCATATGGCGTAAGCCTGCGAATACGGGACAAACTGTGTTATAGCTTTCATACGGGATGCTTCTTTGATGCCTTAAATACAGGCATCCATATTTCAACCCCATAGCAGTAGCATGACAGTACTGGCCCTCGCGGCCAAAAAACAGACCGGCCCACCGGGAATTTTCTCGGTGCCCCCGATTAGCCAATCCGGGCCTGGACTGCAGCACCAATTTCAAAGGGGTCATATAATGCTGCTAAAAATAACAGTATTTGGTGTAATGAAATGTGTTTATGTGGTTTAAGTTTCAAAAAACACATTATTTTCCACATTTTGCACATTATTGTTTCTCCTCTATGCCCCGCCTTTCTAAAACGCGTCGATTTTTACAAAGCTCATCGGTCTGAAAA
>NW_015536535.1:424800-437158 GCF_001515605.1 Sinocyclocheilus anshuiensis
AAGAGAAAGGAAAAATTGAAATCGCATCATATGACCCCTTTAACCGTTAAGGCAAGGAAAGGCAAGGCAAGTTTCAACAAATTAGAATACTTAATAAGACCAATAAAAAAAACATTTTTAGTGAATTGTTGGCCTTCTGAAAAGTATGTTCATTTACTGTACATGTACTCAATACTTGGTAGGGGCTCCTTATGTGATTAATGTTTTAGCACATCTGATCTCTTCTGGAAGCTGGTTCCAACTGCGGGCAGCATAATAGCTAAAAGTGGACTCCCCTTGTTAACATTAGCTGTCAATATTACATACTGCACCTTTAAAGAAACAGTAGATAATTTTGCTGAAATACATTATACATGTAACTGCAGCTACACACAGATGAAGTGGCACAGGAACTGATGTAATGAGGTCAAAGGTGTATGTTTGTGGAGTATCAAAATCAAACGGATATATATTTCATAATTTATTAAGACTACACCATGACAAGGGAAGTTATAGTAATGTTAAAGGTAGGGTAGGCGATTTAGGAAAGGCTAGCAATAACAAGTTAGTTTTGAAAGCAAGATCCCCACCCTCACTGTGTAATCACTCGGCAAAGCCACGCCTCCCCCAAAACACATGAACGCGCTTAGGCAGAGCAGAGAATAACATGCGATATGATGAGAGACGGCATTTGTGGAGGAGTGAGTGCAACGCTATCTGATTACCTCATGTCTCATTCACCGGTGACAAAACATTACAGTACAAAGCGCATAATATTACAATAATAGCGCCTTTCATTCTCATTGGAACGTGTTGATGATGTATCATGTCTGCACAAACAGGGTGTGCAGTGGTATGCAAATACATATTTGACAAGCAGGTCAGACAACCTATCGTAATCTTCGGACCGAACATTTTGATTGGATGAACATTTTATGGTCCTATGCTTTCCATAGACGATATCAATACATATAAATAAGCCTTTCTGAGACTGCCTTGCTCTCAGTTGTTTGCTGCCCTAAGATTGGCAAGAGCGGATTCCTAATCTTCAATACTTATCTTGCTGGATCTGTCCGTTGCTTTTGACACGGTTAACCATCAGATCCTCCTGTCAACCCTATTGGCAAAGGGCATCTCAGGAACTACACTCCAGTGGTTTGAGTCTTACCTCTAAGATAAGTCCTTCAAGGTGTCTTGGAGAGGTGAGGTGTCCAAGTCGCAACATCTAACTACTGGGGTGCCTCAGGGCTCAGTTCTTGGACCACGTCTCTAGGTTCTGTCATTCAGAAACATGGCTTTTCATATCACTGCTATGCTGATGACACTCAAATCTACCTCTCATTCCATCCTGATGATCCAATGATCATCAGACATTTCTAACAGACTAATGTCTAACAGACATTTCTTGCTGGATGAAGGACCATCACCTTCAACTCAACTTTGCCAAGACAGAACTGCTTGTGGTTCTATCAAACTCATCGTTTCATCACAATTTCATCATCCAATTAGGCACATCAACCATTATTCTTTCAAAAACAGCCAGAAACCTTGGAGTTGTGATTGATGATCAGCTGACTTTCTCAGACCACATTGCTAAAACTACCCGGTCCTGCAGATTTGCTTTATTCAACGTCAAGAAGATCAGGCCCTTTCTTTCGGAACATGCTTCACAACTCCTTGTTCAAGCTCTTGTTCTGTCGAGGCTGGACTATTGCAATGCTCTCTTGGCAGGTCTTCCAGCCACTTCTATGAAACCTTTACAATTAATCCAGAATGCTGCTGGAAGATTAATTTTTAATGAGCCGAAAAGAACGCACATCACACCTCTGTTTATCAATTTGCACTGGCTACCAATAGCTGCTCGCATAAAATTCAAACCATTAATGTTTGCCTACAAAACCATCACTGGCTCTGCACACCTTTACCTAAATTCATTACTTCAGACTTATGTGCCCCCTATAAGTTCGCGTTCTGCAAGTGAACGGCGCATTACTGTCATCCCAAAACAGGCACAAAATCACTTTCACAAACTTTTACTTTAGTTGTTCCCTCCTGGTGGAATGACCTGCCCAACTCAATCCAAGCAGCTGAGTCCTTAGCCATCTTCAAGAATTGGCTAATAACACATCTCTTCCATCTTTATTTGACCCTCTAACTCTAGCACTCTCTATTCTAATTCTATTCTTAAAAAAAACTTTCATAATAATTCATTTACTGCTTGTTTTCTTAAAAAAACACTAGCTTTTCTAATATTTTGTATTCTATCTATTTGTTTTCTTTTTATTTATTATGAAAAAAAAATGTCCCTATTTAGACTTACACTCTATTCATTTACTAAATGCTTGTTTTCTTTCAAAAAAAAACTAACACTAGCTTCTCTATTCTTTTTGTATTCTATCGATTTGTTTTCTTTTCATTTATTATACAATTAACAACAACCAAAAAGGCCTCTAACACTAGCTTGCTCTATTCTTTTTCTATTATATCTGTTTTCTTTTTATTTATTATATAATTTAAAAAAAACCTTACTATGTGTACTGTGTTAGGCCAACTGAGACTTGTCATAGCACTTGCATATCATTGCTCTTTTGTTGATTTTGATTGCTTCCATTGTCCTCATTTGTAAGTTGATTTAGATAAAAGCGTCTGCTAAATGACTAAATGTATATGTAAATAGAAATAAATTTAGATCACTTAACTTAGTGATTGCTATCAGGATGTGAAGAGACTTTCAACCAGCATAACAAAAAATGTTTCTGAACCAGATCACCTTCCCTGCCTTTAATAGCTATTTGTCTGGGATCATAAGGTAACGGTATATAAAATTAAATTATTTATCAGAAAATTCTAAATACTTTTCAGAAAATTATAAATACAACAGATTTATCACAAAATTACGACATTGTCTGCTGATTGTAATTGATTCTAATTGTTGGACTGAGTAGGACACAGATATTTTATGTGTTTAAAACTAAATTGCTATGTTAATTATAGGGTAATAGGAATAATTTATCATTTTAATTAATCCGTTTTATACCGAATTTATGAACAGTACCATCTCACCAAAACAAACAACATGTAATGTTGAAGATTATTCTGCAGACTACGGCATTTACTCCTCTGACCTCCATTCAAACAGAGCTGCCTCTAAATTCTACCTGTTGGCGTTGAACTAACCTGGAAGTTTCTCCTGAAGGAGGGGCTTTGATGTATCTGAGGAGAGGCGGTACCTGACGCGTGATGTCACTGGCGCGTCATGATCAGCTGCTATAATCAGCCTACGTTTGTGGTGATTCCCAGCGTACACGGGTTTATCTCTAAACGTCTCACATCCACTGTACCTCTGAGCGTATTTACATCTTAGCACATCACATTCAGGCGTTAGGACAGAAACAGCACTAGTCCAGTCGGAATCATGTCTGTAGCGGGACTGAAGAAACAATTCCACAAAGCCACGCAGGTAAGGTGCAATGGCATTGAAATTCAATGTTCTGTTGACCATTACACGCGTGAAAATGGGTTTGCTGCAGTGCTACAGCAGACCGAGCAGCTTGTGTCCTGAATCGTAATGCGGATCTTCACGCTGAACAATGTGTGCTGCTTTGAACGCAACGTAATAAGCTGTATAAACATACATGCACTAACATTGATACCAACAGGCTAGTCAGATCTGTCCATGTCATCCACAATAATTCCATTCAGATGCTAGAATGAATGTATGCTCAGTGTTTTTTTCCGTGAGGTTTTTATTAGATGTTATTAGCACCGATGAAATTAAAACGCGTGAACATTAATATTT
The DNA here is from genome assembly GCF_001515605.1 of Sinocyclocheilus anshuiensis. NCBI lineage: Eukaryota > Metazoa > Chordata > Actinopteri > Cypriniformes > Cyprinidae > Sinocyclocheilus > Sinocyclocheilus anshuiensis. Next base: position 428,579 of record NW_015536535.1, read on the forward strand.
AAGATGCGTTGATGAAAGTTGTTACATAATAGCTCATACCCTTAAATGGACCTCAATGCCCTCTAAAACAGTCGTGATGTTGTTACACTTCAATTCCATGATGCTCTAAGCCACTACATAGGCTTTAGTCTCCAATACTGTAATGCATTTTAATTTTTGATTTCTATTTTATTCGTTTTTTTCAATAGCCTAGTATAGTATAATATATTTTTACCTATTTTTTATATTTTCAAGTTAATGTTTCAGTGCATTGCCTATTGGACCTCGAACCATATATATTCTGTCTTAAATAAATGTAAGTTTTATGAATGGTTTTATATATTTTATTGATATAAAATTTGTATTTATTTAAGACATGACTGCATTAAACCAGATTTAATAGCTGGTTAAGTATGTTCTGGTGCCATCAGACTAGCTTCACTCCCAGGTCTGTTATGTCCATCTAGTGTCCTTGCATGAAGCTTCACCTTGCATTAATACAGGAATGAACGTTGAACGCTGTTGGTTTGTGCAGAAAAGATTTTTGGTGGAATATTCTGTCATTTTAAGGATAGTCTTGAAACAGCAGCATCTCACATGCTAAAGGCATGACCCCAGCATCCCATAACTCAAACCTGTTCCTGTTTGATTCCAAAAGAAAATCCAGGAACAAGGTTGAAACAAGGAAGTGGTTGAAAACCCTTGCCTTAACTATTTGTTTTGAAGGGAATATGAAATTCTGTGGGTTGTGGAGCTGGGCTTGCGTTTCACTGCCTGACATTAAACAACATAATCTGAGTCTCATTCTGACCAATCGTCAGGCTCTGACATCATCAGTGCACGCTGCGCAGTGGAGAGGGTGGCATGACTCAGAGCTGCTCTGTAGAACAGATGGTTCCTCAAACACACTGCTTCATCTCACAGCTTGCTGTGTACTTTATACACAACCTTCTTGCAGTCGTGACAAAATATAGTGCCTGCTCTGTGAATTTTTTTTCTCTCCCTTATTTACCTTCCTTCAGTTATGTAGAGGCAGGTTTATCCTGTTTTACCTGTGTTATTTGGAAATTTGCTTGTATAGTAAATATTTGCCTATATTTGTTTCACAAATATGTGGAATTACTAAAATAATGTTAAAAATATAAATAAACACTGCTTAGGCCTTGAGATATAATGAGCAGTTAATGTAATATACTCAATAATATACTCATAATTTATTAGTAAATACTCATCTCAAAATCACGCAAAAATAGTCATTCATAACTGCTCAAGCTTTTTAACACTTGTTTTAGCACATCTCTTCTGCCTTTTTCTTGTCATGGGTGGTAGTTACATAAAAGAGAAATGAGATTTCATGGAAATTCATGGTCTGCTCAGCATGGCCATGTATACAAAGATTTTGCTTTGTTGTTTAAAAATAGACATGCATTCTATGAGCTTGTAATATAAGTTCTCTATAACTGAGGGTTATTATGAGCTTGCAAATTAAGTTCAGTTGCCATTTGTGTACTAGCTACATTTTTCATTTTATCACATGTAGTGTAAAGGATGTGAAGCAAAAATTAGAGATTATCTTCCTCCCATTTACCATTGGGTATTTGGGGATATTTAAAAAGTGGAATTTGCAAGCTGGCGTCGTCATGAATGAGTTATTCTCTGTGTTACTTCAGTCGTATACAAAACTGTACTTAGAAGTGTAGGCTAACCTTTTTCTTTAGCTTCTCTATCCCTTGCTTTCTTTGATGTAAGGCACTGCTTATGCACCACAGCGTCTGTCCTAAACACGGATGATGTTTTATTCTGCTTTCTCCATTACAAATTCTAGACATTGCTTATTGCAGTGCACTTTCCTGTTTACGTTTTTTGTCAGCTATACTGCATAGTTCATAAAGCCAGTGGTTTTGAAATAATCTTTGACCATGTCTTTGGGTTGACTTTATCTTTATTAAAGAGTGCAAACTGGGATCTTTTAAATATGTTAGATATTTAAATATATGTTACATTTTATATAGAAATATGTTCTCTCTCTTTGTCTCTTATGAGTATTAAATGTTTTTTTCTTTTGATGTATGTTGTATTGGATTACATCCTGTCTTTGCACATCACTGCTAAAATACATATACCAATTTTCCTGATTTGAAAACTATTATAAAACAGGTGAGCTGTCATGTGTCTACCTATACAGGATTTCTAGGCATCCCTGGGCAGCCCCTGACATGAAGGCTGTCTGAAATTTTAGGAAGCAGATTATACTGCCTCCTAAAATAGTACTTTGAGGATAGACTGCCTTTCTAGTGTTAAACAGGTGATCTTGTATCTAGGATTAAATCAGTACAGTCACTGAAAAAAAGCATTGGACAGACAAAATTAAAGAATGCAGTGCAAGCAAGTTGTCTAGTGTCTATAAAAGGTAGTTGGTGGTCAGACCCTCTCTAACCTCAGGAGAAGATGGTGGGCAGCAGTGTTCAGGACTAAACATATTTATTTTTTTTTAACAAAAATGTATATTTAACTAAGTAAATAAATAAATTAAATCAAGTTTGAGAGAAATTTTATTTTTCTTGAGTGTGTCTTGCATTCATTTAACTAAACACACACTTCTATTTCAGATTATTTAAGACTCTTCGGACCAAACAATCAGTGAGAGCCTTGGAGCAGAACAAAAGTGTCTCACGTATTAAAGATTTTAAAACATGAAAACAACAAAGCGTGAAATGGTCAAAGACACCCATATAGTGTATGTTCACATAGAAAAGAACTGAAAAGCAGATTTACCAAAAAAAAGTGTGAATGGCTGCTTATTTATTACTGAAAATGTAGCCTTTTGTTTGTTTGTTTACTTTATCCAGCAGTGTTTGTTCTCTGTGTTCCTAAGTATATTGATACTGTTTGTTGTACTGACTGAGAAAGTGTTTCAGGTGATACAGTGAGAGTGCGGTCCAAATGAATGTGAATCGATACAGACCATTTTTCAAAACCTGTTTGGCTAATTCACTGAAAAGAAGGGACAGACAGAAAAAAGATTAATTCACAAAAGATTGACATCACTATTTCAGTCAACAGAAAAGCATACCGTATATAATAACTGTAATAAAATGTTTCACATATGGACAGAGCATCAGCCATACTGCTGCAGGCACCACTGCAACTTAGAATGCTTGGAAACGCCACCAATTTATTCTTATACTACATTAGGCTACACAGCCATAGTTTGGGATTCTTCATAGGTTTTAATTTCTAATGGGGAAATGTACAGGTTTTGTGTCATACCACTGTGCTCAAAAACCATGAACAAAACCATGCAAGCTTAAAAAAAAAAAGTATGAAACCACATTGGATTAACTTGAAATGAGGACAAACAAAAACTAGTTTGTGCTGACCACCTTGTGCTTTGTGCAGTGTATTTTTGACTGCCAAGAGCATGGAACCATCAAAATTCCAGAGACATTTAGAAACCATAACAAAAGTATGTCATGTGAATAATTCTGCATATTGTTGGGCATGTTGCTGCGTTTGATGTTAAGTGTGTTTGTTTACTTTTGTATGATCAGCATTTTGGAACTGTGTTGCATTGCTGTTGATGTCCGATGTAAAATCTAAAGCTAAATAACTATTTTTTTTAGACTGAATAATTATATTTTAAGAGTAAAGAGGGAAGAACATGTTCCAGACAGTCATGCTTAAAAATAATAGCTTATAATTAATAGATGTTTGTGAACTGTCAGTACCAATGCATTTTAATAGCACTATGTGTACATGTTTAGACCATTTTCTATTTATCTGTAACACTCTGGACACATTAAAGCCATGTCACTTCAAGTACCCTATATGCTTATAGTATTTTTTAGCAATAATTGGTCTGTGTGGCAAATATCTAAATTAGATTCTGATCCTAATGGATGCTCAGTTGTTTGGATTTTGTCTGGTTGGAGAAGATTTTTAAGGCCTTGTGGTCTAATGCAGTAAATGGATAGAAATACACTAGTTTGTCTTCCAAATGAAAATATCACTAATCTCATCTGCCCCCGGTTTTCTCTTTGAGGTCTTTGTAGATTTCAGGCACGATAGTTCACCCAAAAATGAAAATTCTTTCATTTACTCACCCTCAAGTTTTCCAAAACTGTGTGAGTTTCTTTCTTCTGTTGAAGAAGATATTCTGAATAATGTTGGTAACCAAACAGTTGCTATGCCCTGACTTCCATAGTATGTGGAAAAAATACTATGGAAGGCAATGGCTACTGGCAACTGTTCAACAGAAGAAAGAAACTGGTGAGTAAATGATGACTAACCATGACTTTCTACCAACCTTGCTTTTATTTTCCTTTTATGGTTCTCTGTTCTATTCTGTTCTATTCTACCAATCATGACTTAGTTGTAGTCTGATGATACCGCATGCCAGTGCAGGGGCTCATCCTGCCGTTACATAAGAGCTGTGTGAGGCTTAAAAATTACATCACCATCACAGTACCATTTCCCACAGCATCAAAATGACACTGGATTGACACGGGCACAAGTCCTTAGTATTTTATGAACATTATGTTTGATGCCGTACTGTGCTCTTCTTGCTACTCTTAGAATGTATATGAATCTCACAATATGATGCACATCAAAAATGAGCTGTATCACTGCTGTGTCATCCTGGATTCTGTGCTCCTCTGTCTGCCATTAAGTCATATATGCATTCCAGCAAGGACTCACATGTCCTCAGACACTTGTTTACAGGCTGTCCCCTGCTTTTCTTTTCTACAATGTTCTGGAATTTTCTTTCATATGTGAAAGAAATGTTCCATTTAAACCTTGACGTTCAAAGCATTTGACGTTTGACATTACACAATTTTTAAACTCTTGCTTGTCTTTGTTTCATCCCAGTGTGATATGTTTCATGACATTTACTTTAGCTTTTTTTAAGATACAAAAAATATTCAATTAAATAATAAATTATTATTTGATTATTATTATTATTATTATTAAACATTTAGAGCACATAAACTCCATTTCCCCTGAATTCACGTCACATGTCTCCGCTATCCATCTTTATGCATGAGCTTTCTCAGCTGCCCTTAATTACACACAAACACGCATAATAATAGGAGAGAGATGCTGCGTTCCTGGAACTGTCTGTTCAGCCCAAGGGATGGGCATCCATCTCTGCCATGCAGACAATCACAAATCAAGGGAGGACATCCTCCCATAACCTCCTTCATTTGTCCATATATCTGTTCTATTTATAAATCGGTAATCTTTGGTGGTTGTAATCCAGGAGGCACAGACTCAGGGGAATATTTTAAGACCGCCTGACTGGAGGGTGGGGGTGGAAATTTCTCTTCTCCATTTGCTGCTGTCACATTGGGTTTCATGTGACTGCCATCCACCTAGTCAGTAGCACAGCACTTCCTTTCAGGTAACAAGGTTTATACGATACCTTAGGCTAGCTCTAATTTAATCCTTTATATATGTATATGTACATTTCTCTCTCCTTCTCTTCATTCAGTGCCACTTCCTTCCAGACTGTATTTACTGCAAGAATTGGATTAAAGAACTTGTCTGTGAGATCAATCTCAGGTTAATCTGTGGTACTGTAGCCGCACAACAGATAAAACAGGCATGGGAATGATTTTGAATAAAGTCTACAGACATATTCTGTACCTGAGTATATTCTAAATTACAATATATTAAAGTTAGGACAATTTGAATTGTATGAGGTCAACATATAAAATTTTAGTTAAGGCCTGTTTGATATTTACACTTTTTACTGTAATGGGTTATAAAATGGTTATTGGGGAGTGTACCACTGATAACTTGGTCATTCTGAAATCTATCATTTAAATAAGAAGGAACCACATTTCTAAGAATTTTCCTAACAAATAACAAAGGGGTGCGTTTCCTTAAAGCATTGTTAGCTAACTATGGTCCAAAGTTCCTAATGTACTTCTGTTTAATGATTTGCTGTTTTCTTGAAACCATCGTTCCAACAAGTATTTGCAAACAGCATCACAAATGTATGTGTTTGGATACAGCTCTTGACCTATGATTAAAAGCATAGTGCCTTGTTAATATGATATGTGGACTTGATAAAGCCCTTGGCCACAATAAGCAAGCTAACACGCAGTACATTCTTTCTTTCATTCCATTTAAATAGTTTTATTACTGTTTGTATGCATAATTCATGGGGTTATTATATTATTAAATAATTCCATGAATTGCATATACATTTCAGACACCTTCACTTAAAGCCCATAAGCTAATTGATTGAACCATTCAATTTGAGCTCATAGTGTTTCAATTATGACATATATTTTCCCCATATTTTAAAGATACGTAAACAGCACTTATTCAATTATTCATCTAAATTGTCAACACACAATTTTAAATAGAATAGTTGATTTAGTATTTTACATCAATGGCATTTAAGAGAATATGTTGGGGGCTATCTTACTAAAATAGAAAATATTTCTTTTTAATTCCCTTAATAGCACATCATCACACTGCACATGCCTAAATATGGGTGTTATAATTAAAAGTAAATGCAAATTTTTCTTAGGGGGGGCATCATGAAACACCACCTTAAGATAATTAATAGCATAGTTCTATCATTAAAATTTATTATTTTAAGATTGTATTTTGAGACAGTTATGACCATGTATTTTGATACATGTCTGGTAGGTCACTGTTTCCCATCCAGCTAATATTACTCACAGCTTTTTTTTTTAAGTTATGTGGGAGTAATCTCAGAGTAAAAACCTTTCTTTTCAGATGAGATTAAGCGACTGTCAGTGTATCTCAAGGGTTTATGATCGTATGTCCTCTTTTCAGTGTTCCTGGCTTCTTGAATGATTGGCCTGAGCTGCACCTGTGTGTGTGTGTGTGTGTGTGTGTTTGTGTTTGTGTGTGTGTATTGCCTCCTTGGGTATATACAGTGGGTACGGAAAGTATTCAGACCCCCTTAAATTTTTCACTCTTTGTTATATTGCAGCCATTTTGGACAGCACCTGAGTTAAATATATGAGTGTCACAGCAAAGGGTCTGAATACTTAGGACCATGTGATATTTCAGTTTTTCTTTTTTAATAAATCTGCAAAAATGTCAACAATTCTGTGTTTTTCTGTCAATATGGGGTGCTATGTGTACATTAATGAGGAAAAAAAATTAACTTAAATGATTTTAGCAAATGGCTGCAATATAACAAAGAGTGAAAAATTTAAGGGGGTCTGAATACTTTCCGTACCCACTGTAAACCTGTATATGTTCATCATTGTTTGCTGAATGATGATTTTGATTTAAATCTTACATTATGCTAGCGCAGGATACTTCTTTGAAATGTGGCATGAATCTAATTACAAATAAAATATGCAAATTAAATTTGTTTCATAGAACCCAAAGGAAATTGCTTCAGTAGACTATTCAAAAATGAAGATCAACAAAGCAAAGGTGAAAACATTTAGTCTGTGATTTAGGCCAATTTAATTGTAATTAATTGTAATTCCAATTAAGGTCCATATTCTGATTAAGATTTTATTTTGAAAAGGATGTTTAGTTGCTAAGTAAAGTGTACAGCTACTGGAGTATTTCTGTATATACATGGTAATCAGCATTTATCAAATAAACCTGCTTAATCAATATTAATTTTCATTCCCTGAACAGTACCAGACTAGGATTAATGATGAATTAGGAAATGTAGGCCAGTAATAATTTTAAATACGGGACTGGTATGGTGCTGTCATCCATCTGTATCTTGATTTATGTTCATTTCTTTTTTTAATGAAATGTCTTGGGTCAACGGAGATTAAACACCCTCGCTATGCTTTCCATTGAAAATGCATTCATTCATTCATGAACTGCCAGACCTCGAAAGGTAATCATTGATAAGTTCACCCAAATGAAAGATCATCTTTTATATTAAAGTGAAGTTCATTGCTGAATCAGTCTGATTTAATTTGTTTGTAATTCATAATGTGTTAATTGGCTGTAGTTAAAGTGAACTGTTCATTTCTTTGAATTGTAGGAAATTGCTTTTAGGGTTTTTTTTATTAGTACAAAATACATAATATTTAATGTACTTCACTTTAATTTACGTAATTAAGTTTGTTATACTATTGTTGATGTAATTTTTATGAGAGCTATTACTCTGTAGGCCAGTTAATGTAATTGTTAATCTACTATATGTCTACATTTACATCATTTTTATTACATGTCAAGTTAAAAGTAGCTCACAGTCAATGAAAGCATTTTAAAACCTACCTTAAAGGTCCCATATTGTCAAAACTGAAATTTTCTGGCTTTTTTCATGATAACTGAGGTCTAGGTGCTATGTAACTACCATATAAGTTTCAAAACAGTCAGTCCACAGTAAAATTCACACAGCCTGCATAAAGTAGCTGTGATTTTTCACGAACCGTTGTGACTTCCGTAAAAAGTTGATGTCAGAACTACACAGTCACCGCCTTCAGTCACCACCGCGAGCACCGCCCACCATCCCACTTTTCTTTTTGCCAAACCCCCAGACAACATTTTCTACTGAGCAACAACAACACGGAAACATGTCGAAAAGGTTCACTTTAACCACGAAACCAGATCGGCCACCCTGTAAGGTTACTTCTCACT
>NW_015536535.1:437628-440265 GCF_001515605.1 Sinocyclocheilus anshuiensis
GTCTGAGATGGCAAGCCGGAGAATGCACGTCTGAGAGTGCAAGCGCCAGGCTGCAGCCAGACCCTTTTGATTCTGGCACCCAACATCACAACAACAAGATGATATTTAAGCTCCTTGTGTAGCCGAACCTGCGCTGGTTTGAATGGGCCGCCTCCAGTTTCCCCTTTGTTTTGCTGCCTCCAGCTAGCGCAGTCACTCAAAAAAACAACAGGCCAATCAGAAGAGAGGCTCATGAATATTAATTAGACAGCCCAAAATCGACCTGTTCTCAGCAGAGCTCCTGAGAAAGGATCTGTAAAAATATATTGAGATGGTTTTTGGTACTTATACCGCAAATATATATTCTTAAGGACATCAAAAGCTAAAATAAAACTTCAGAAAGGTGTAAAATATGGGACCTTTAACAGGGCAAAAGTTTTCCAAAGTTTGCCAGAGGCCTCAGCAAACCTTAAACGGGAGCCTCAAGATGACTTAAAATGGTTTAAAATAAGTCAAAAACAAGCATTAAAATGCACCAAATTACACCAGATTTCTAGATCTGGAAATGAATGGATCAACATTTTTCTAGTAATGCCAAACAGCAACATTTTTATTAGGTAGAAATTGTGAGTAAATATAATAATAAAAAATATAATTAATCAAGTAAATAAAAATAATAATAATTTATACAATTTCTATAATAATTTGACTGCAGTGTTGTATAGACTGACAGCCGATGTTTTTTCATTCCGTTCGGTATGATATTGATATGTTTGGTTGATGGTTGTGATATCTAGATCTGTACTTTGAATGACAGGCAAGATTTGTCGTTCAGAATCAAATTGAGTTTGGTTTGTCAGATCTGGGTTTTCTAAGTGTCTCTGAGTAATAATGTGTCTGAGAACAGCAGTCTGATATTGACATTTATATTGATAGTAAGGTTAGATTCCAATAGCTGTGCAAGCAGAATAAAAGGTCAGATTCAGTATCTTCTCTGTCATGCATTCAACAGATGTGATGTCTCCAAAGAAAACACTCACTAACAGGAGTGGTTTTGATTTGAAAAAAGAAAAAATATATATGCATAATTCATCCTCCTTAGTACAGAGAGGCTCAGTGCTCCGTCATAAGTCTGCACCCGTAATACCCATACTAACAAGATCAAAGTCTAGTGTGGTGAAATTGCTTTCTACAAGCCGCTTTCACACTAACAATGTTGAATGAGAGGAGTCTTTGGTGCTTTTCTGAAGGTTTTCCTATAGTACAAGTAAAGAAAGGTAATCAAAATAGTGGGATCCCTCCAAGCAGCCTTTAAAATGCAATGAGACAGTTTTATTATAAATCTGTTATTCTCAAGACCCAATTGTAGCCATAAATAAAAAATATTTTTCATCGTTTTGCTAAATAAAAATTCTTCTCCCATGTCACTGTCTTTTGTCTAAGATGAAAATCCTTCAGGCTTGTACTAAATATGAATGACCCGAGTTAGGTTTGTCATTACTTCAGCTCGTACCCTACTCTCAACTACAGCACTGACATTTATATTAGGAGCAGATTTATGTGTACAAACCTATATAAATGTAACTTTTATGCCACCTGTCAAATTTTACTCTAGAATTGTTCTAATTTATGTGTAGGCTTATCTTCATTTTCATGAAATGTCTGGCTCGTGTAGGTTTTGTCTAATTAATTCCCTGGTATCTATGGTAGAATATTCTCCCCTGTAGCATTTACTTAGCAGTAGCTCTTGTTTCTGAAGTGTTTTTCATGAAAATGAGATTCAAGTCACACTCTCTGTATGTGTGGATGTGATCTGGACGATTTCAACAGCCACCTTTTCACAAAACAACAAGCATGGCTTGCAGACTTTTAACGTGCTCCAATCTTTAGCGATTCCAAAAATACTCACTCGCCCCAGTGTTTCTTTAAATTAGACATTAATCTTACATATGATCCCATTAAAGTCATAATAGCCCCTCAGAATAATTTGAAATAGATGCTAAAAAATTATACAAATCAAGGAAGGTAAAATTTGATGCAATCACATTCTTAAAAAGAAGCTGGTATTTCACAGCAAAATGAATTTAATCAGAAGACATTGATTTGAGTTTTTTTTTCCATGACAGAATTTAAAGAGCAGTGCCAGAGATTATGTTTTCATGGAGTCATTCATCAGGCTGGCATTATCACAGTAGATCTGGATTCATTCACTGACAAGGCAGAAGGCGCTGAGACAAATTCCTGTCATGTTGCGCATTGTGTCTTGCACCTCTTCGGATTTGTCTTTTGGCTTTTTAAATACTTTTTCATCAGCAAATAATTTGATTAGAGCAGAGACTTGCTACCTGACATTAAAATGCCCCAGATGTTTCAAAGTGGAAAATAAAAATAAAAAAAACGATGTGAGGCTATCATGATACATAGTCTGACCATGGATGGAGTTGGATAAATTTTTCAGTTCACTTGACAGCATTCTTTGTGCTTTTGTGAGGAAAATGAAAGGTAATCCACCGTCCTTCCTCTTGGCCAAACATAAGTGGAGGAAATGATGCAATCGCACTGACACATGCTCAGAAAGATGTGTGATTGTTACCTACAATCTGTTTGGCACAGCATCTCTGCTAACCTCACTTTTACAGTTAGCCTGCGAGATGGCGA
>NW_015536535.1:441798-445153 GCF_001515605.1 Sinocyclocheilus anshuiensis
CGCTTAACGAGAGACTTTGTGCATTGCGTTCATATTCTGCTGTTCTGTGGCCACGGATTTGCGGGTCTTGTCTTTTACTTGCAGGACCCTGTAGGTTACGGTACTAAATTAGTTTTAATCATTAAATCACCACCACAGCGTCTTGTCTCCATTGGCAACACGCATGATTTGTGTCGACTGCAAGTGACGTCACAGGTAACGGAGAGTGCAAGTGGCGATTGCAAGTGACATTGTAATTTAGTTTCTTTTGTCTTGTCTTCACCATCTGGCTACTGTTGTAAAATGTTGAGAGATTCAAACAAAAAGTAATCAATAAATAGAACAAAATATAAAATAAAAAAAGACTGCAAGTGACGTCGCTAGCGGAAGTGCAAGTGTCTGAGATTGCAAGCCTGAGAATGCACGTCTGAGAGTGCAAGCGCCAGGCTGCAGCCAGACCCTTTTGATTCTGGCACCCAACATCACAACAACAAGATGATATTTAAGCTCCTTGTGTAGCCGAACCTGCGCTGGTTTGAATGGGCCGCCTCCAGTTTCCCCTTTGTTTTGCTGCCTCCAGTTAGCGCTATGACGTCGACCTGTTCTCCAAAATCGACCTGTTCTCAGCAGAGCTCCTGAGAAAGGAGCTGTAAAAATATATTGAGATGGTTTTTGGTACTTATACTGCAAATATATATTCTTAAGGACATCAAAACCTAAAATAAAACTCCAGAAAAGTGTAAAATATGGGACCTTTAAGACATCAACTTCAGCTAACCAGACTTAATGAAATCAGTCAGTCTTGCCTTTTAAGCATGTTTGACTCATTTTTTTTTTTCTCTCTCTCATTCTATATAGTTTACTTTATCAGAATCCCCTCATTCGTATGATTCTTTGTAATACTAAGTATTTTTATTACAATAAGACGTGTAGTATCTCATTGGTATTGAAGATATTCCTAAATTGGAGTCTCTGTATGAAATTGGCTAATTTTGAGTTATTCTCACCATATAATACTTGGCAGCCACGTTCTTCCAGTCCCTTGGGATGTCTTAGTATCTTTGCCCTCAAATCTTCTTAACACAGTGACAGCTCAATCTTGAGCAAGAAGGTGTTCTGATTAGGTTTGTAACTTTGAGTAAAGCCTGTGGCACAGACAAACCTTTGGCAGACACGGCAAGTCTTTAACTTGGTGTATTTGTAGAAGTACAACGTCTTCAGAAAGAAAATGTTTGAATGTTTAATGCTCTGGAATAAAGTACTGCATTGATAATGGTTTTATTTCCAATAGCAAAGTACAGCAGAAGTATTAAATAACTGACTTAATTAAAAGATACAGCTAGATATAATTAAATATTGTTTATTTTTAGCATCAACTTGGATTAGTGGATTACTAATGTGTCAAATTAGCTTTCTGCTGAGGTGCTATTTTTAGCAATTACTATATTAATCACATGTAGTGCCCCGTACACAAAATATTGTTTTGCTCTGTATTAATGGTAGCTCATATTGCTGACAACCAGTACATACCACCTTATAAGTACTATATTGTTCCGTTAGAACTCAGTTTCTTTTCTGCCTTAAAATATATTTTGTTGCAGAGATGGAAACTTGAGTCTGAGACTTTAAGTTGAGTCTTAACTTTGGATTTGATCTAGACCCATAACCAGTTGACTTGAATATTGACTGTTGACTCCAAATTACAGAATTGTGAACAATACAATTTCTTTAGGTTTACAGGTAGAAATGTTTAGTGGACACTAACAGAATTTAAAAACTTGAATATAAAAATCAGTCCCTTGTGTAGTCATAAGGGTAGTCCAGGGGAAGTGTTGGGATCCACTGTATTAGATAACTGACATAAGCAGACTCCAAATAATGAAAGATGTTTCTTATGAATAAATTCTCCTGGATATTCTACAATGACCTTATATGATTGAAAGATTTCAAACCTCAGTTTCAGATTTTTCTCATTTATTTATTTATTGTTTGTTTGTTTGTTTTTGTTTTAATGCAGCATATTGCATCAGTGTACAAGTTTAAGATGTGTTTGGGCTAAATTTGTGGTCCAGAGACAGGATGTTATGTTTATGTTTTTAAGCTAAGGGGTCCGTGGAAAATTCGAAGGAAAAGGGAAAAGAATTTACAAAAATGTATTATTCTGGACAAAATTCAGAACTAATTACAAAACCTAAAACTGTCCTGTCTTATTCTGCAGAGAGTTAGTGAGAAGGTCGGAGGGGCAGAGGGAACTAAATTAGATGAAGACTTCATGGAAATGGAAAAGGTAAGTCTCCTGCAGCTAGAGAGATATGATTCTTATTCAAGAAGCATAGCAATGAGCATTTGGTTGTTTATTAGAAGTTTCAAATTTTGGAAGGTGTAATTAGGTCATCTATTGACCTAAAATTCTAGCGCCGCCTAATTAAGTGAGAATAAATTGTGTGTTTATAAATGTATATATATGTATATGTCTCTTATAAAGATAAAAACAGTGGAATGGATAGATGGATGACAAAATGGAGAAGTGAGCAACTACTGGGGTCTGTAGGCAACAAAAGATATATAAGATATATAAATATACACTGAACAAAATTATAAACGCAACACTTTTGTTTTTGCCCCCATTTTTCAGGAGCTGAACTCAAAGATCTAAGACTTTTTCTATGTACACAAAAGGCCTATTTCTCTCAAATATTGTTCACAAATCTGTCTAAATCTGTGTTAGTGAGCACTTCTCCTTTGCCGAGATAATCCATCCACCTCACAGGTGTGGCATATCAAGATGCTGATTAGACAGCATGATTATTGCATAGGTGTGCCTTAGGCTGGCCACAATAAAAGGCCACTCTAAAATGTGCAGTTTTATCACACAGCACAATGCCACAGATGTCGCAAGTTTTGAGGGAGCGTGCAATTGGCATGCTGACTGCAGGAATGTCCACCAGAGCTGTTGCCCGTGAATTTAATGTTCTTTTCTCTACCATAAGCCGTCTCCAAAGGCGTTTCAGAGAATTTGGCAGTACATCCAACCGGCCTCACAACCGCAGACCACGTGTAACCACACCAGCCCAGGACCTCCACATCCAGCATCTTCACCTCCAAGATCGTCTGAGACCAGCCACCCGGACAGCTGCTGCAACAATCGGTTTGCATAACCAAAGAATTTCTGCACAAACTGTCAGAAACCGTCTCAGGGAAGCTCATCTGCATGCTCGTCATCCTCATCGGGGTCTCGACCTGACTGCAATTCGTCGTTGAAACCTACTTGATCTCATGATAATTCGTATGTATTTTACATAAAATGTGGTACTATAAAACGTACATTTACTTACGTTTTTACAGGCACTAAAACGTACAATACTGACGTATTTTC
>NW_015536535.1:445741-465989 GCF_001515605.1 Sinocyclocheilus anshuiensis
CCCCCCCGGACCCCCCAATACAGTAAAACTGCACATTTTAGAGTGGCCTTTTATTGTGGCCAGCCTAAAGCACGCCTGTGCAATAATCATGCTGTCTAATCAGCATCTTGATATGCCACACCTGTGAGGTGGATGGATTATCTCGGCAAAGGAGAAGTTCTCACTAACACAGATTTAGACAGATTTGTGAACAATATTTGAGAGAAATAGGCCTTTTGTGTACATAGAAAAAGTCTTAGATCAGCTCATGAAAAATGGGGGCAAAAACAAAAGTGTTGCGTTTATAATTTTGTTCAGTGTAGTTAGTGCAGTTAATGAATTTCCTTTCTAGAGCACTTAATTATGATTAGAAGGTATGCAGATAGGAGTAAAAATAACTTGACATTGGCCCCATTCATGAAACTGTTTGTGTAATGTCAGACACTGCTTTTGCCGTATGTGCAATGTATAATTCTTTCTTACATTCAGGTAATAAGAATGAATGTTATTTTTGTCTAGTATTAACCTTAAATGTCTTTATATAGCTTTTTGTTAATTGTTTGACTTTTGTTATTTATTCTGTTTTCCCTATGAAGATATCCTTGCTGGTGACATGGCATTAAAATAAATATAAATAATAACATTCATTCTTTTCTATTTTTGTATCTTTTCATCTTTACCGTAACATAGAAAGTTGATGCCACCACAAGGGCGGTGTTGGACATTATGACCAAGACAACGGAGTACCTACAGCCCAATCCAGGTGAATGTGAATAATAATTTGTAATAGTATATACAGTATATCCCTAGCTTAAAAAAATTTAAATCTCACTAATGTACATCACATTAATGTTTTTGTGCTTTTTTTTGTTTTGTTTGCTTGATTATTCAGCAACTCGTGCCAAAATGAGTATGATGAGCTCCATGTCTAAAATCCGTGGTGGAGATAAAGGTACTGGCTACACACAGACTGAAGTCATCCTGGGAGAGTCCATGCAAAAGTTTGGCAGGGAACTCGGGGAGGAATCCAGCTTTGGTAATGCTTGCTTTGCTATGAACATACACAATGTCGGAGCTTTTAACCTTGTGGGCAGCTCTTCCACATAAAGCGCAGTATTAACATACACAATGTAAACTGCCTTATTCCAAAATATTTTTTATCAACAAGCTCTATTGATGTAATGGTTACTTAGTTTGCAAACTAGATTAAACAATAAACTCAGTCTTTATGTTAATGTGTAACGAGCAAAAATCCATCAGCTAGCAGAATTCACTAATAATAAGGAAAATAACGTGTTCATATTTAAATGTTTAAGCCATCTCAACACCACTCAAAACAAGGCACAACCAGGTCTGTCAATAAGGCTCTTTTCAGACCTGTAGATCGTTTGGTACTTAAATTGTTACAAGTATTCTTCTTGGTTCAGTATGTTTTCACACAGCAGCACTTCCTAAATTGTACCAAAATGTTTATGCAAGTCACATGTGAGTAATACTGTCCTCTCACTGGTCAGAGTACATGTGTTTAAGTTGTTCATTATCATCCGTCAAGATGGATTGGCAAGTTATCTCTGTGGGCTTATTGTGACTTTTTCTGTAGCTGTCGTTGCACATACGATGTATCTGTCATTCCCACTATAATTGATCAGAACAGCAATTAGACCACATTAAGATAAAGAGGTGCTCTTTGGTTTCAACTGCGATTAGTAATGTGCTCGCTCACTCACAGAATCAGACACTGCTGCCTTTTACATAACCTGTTTCCCATTATTAATTATGATACAGCTTCATTTGTTGGTTGGTTGTGTCTGATTGATGTCTCGCTACAACTGAACCATTTTAGGAATGTGGTTGGCTGAAATGACTGTATGGCAGGGATGCTTAACATCCTGCCAGCAGGCAAAATCTGGCCCATGACAAGGTTATCAATGACCCACAACCACAATCCAGACTGTTTTGACAATGTAGTTGCTGTTTTTGTGGCTGCACCACATGGACAATGCAGCACGATACATCAGAATACTCTCATTTATAATAAATGAAGCTGTCTATGATGCAAGAGATCAGTTATAGCACGCATGTAAAGAGCAGCTTAACAAAGCAGCTCAACCAAACTAGATGCTTGCTCTCCATCTCCTATTAAAATAAAATAATCTGCCTACATTCTTACATTGCATGCAATTAAATGACATTTAATTGGTAGATTATTCAGATTAAATTACAAAAGGTTTTGCTATTCAAAAACTCATTGCGTTTTTTTAATCATCATCACGCAAAGCTTGAGGATATGCAAATAATGTATTCACCGACTGGTGTGTAGTGACAAACTGTTTGCAGCATATGCAGATGTCTAATAATGTGGAAATTAGCAGGAAAGAATTGTGATAGCAGTCTAATATTAACATACTGGAAGCATTTATAAGTGCAGTTGTATAAAAATAAATTTGTCATGTTTGAAAACCATTTGACTGTATGTTCTGGAGAATAAAAAGAGGGTTTGTTAAAAACTGACCAGCACTAAGTGTTTTGAAGAAGTAGTTGTTTTAAGAAATGGCTGTGATTGCTGAAATATTTAAAAACCAACTTAAAATCAAGTAATCTATCATTACCATAACCAGATCTATTAGTTTTGTGTTAGTATATGAATAACTAAAAACTACTTCATTCAGTGCATTGGATTCTCACTGATTTGCCCTTAAAAGATACAGCTATATTATAGAGAGAGATATAATGTACACTTGTGTTTTACAGGTCTGGCTCTGATCGATGTTGGAGAAGCCATGCGAGAGCTAGGTGACGTTAAAGATGCTCTAGACATGGAGGTCAAGCAAAACTTTATTGATCCCTTGCAGAATATGCATGATAAAGACTTAAAAGAAATCCAGGTGAGATATAAGAAATTATTGCAATGAACAATAATTCCCCCCCCCCAAAAAAAACCGGTGCTTTTGAGATTAGACCAGTCATCCTGTAAGGCAAAATGTTTACACCTCCAACATTTTGTCTTATGACCTCTTAACAGAAAATTCACAGTTGTGTTCCTTTTGCATGTGATATTTCAGTGTAAAAATCTGTTTTATTCACTAACCTTTCACAGTCCATTCTAACCTGACACTTAAAAGCTCTGAAATAGCACTGAACTGCATTCAAATTAAGTAATTGTCATACCATATCATTAATTGTGGCAATTATCACTCCTGGAAAGTAGTTGCAGTGTCACTGATAATTTCATTTCAACCTTAATAGTTTCAGTGGCAGTGTGGATTGTTTCATGAACTTGACACAAAGAGGTTGTTGGATGACAGATGGCTGGGGCTGTTATAAAATATACTGGAAGCAGCTTGAGAGTAAAAAGGGCTAAATCTCATTTCACACACATCAGCAAAAATGTCTCATTTAATTCTAAAGTCAGAGAAAGGAGACACAAATGGTCATGAGTCGTAACTATATTTAGATTTTAGTGACTATACTAACAATATGTGACCCTGGACCACAAAACCAGTCTTAAGTGGGGTATATTTTTAGCAATAGCCAAAAGAACATTGTATGGGTCAAAATTATCGATTTTTCTTTTATGCCACAAATCATTAGGATATTAAGTAAAGATCATGTTCCGTGAAGATATTTTGTTAATTTCTTACCGTAAATATATCAAAACTTAATTTTTGATTAGTAATATGCATTGCTAAGAACTTCTTTTGGACAACTTTAAAGGCGATTTTCTCAGTATTTTTATTTTTTTTGCACCCTCAGATTCCAGATTTTCAAATAGTTGTATCTCGACCAAATATTGTCCTATTCTAACAAACCATATATTAATGGAAAGCTTATTTATTCAGCTTTCAGATGATGTATAAATCTCAATTTTAAAAAATGGACCCTTATGACTGGTTTTGTGGTCCAGGGTCACATATTTGAAGTGAATATAAACAATAAAAATGTATGCATGACCTCTTTAAATACAAATGATTCTCCCATGTCAGTCACTGATATTTAGTTAATGATTTTGGATAAACTTCAGTTGAGGCTACAGTTTTTAGATAGCCTGTGAGATTTAAATGTTCTTGTGATTATTACATTACAGTGAGAATATTTATCAGTATTTGAAATGGCTTTGAAGAAGTCATAGGGTGTTTGATCACACTTTATTGTCACAGCTGTTGATGGAGACAGTATAACTGAATGTGTCACTAGAGGTCAGTAACTGAACATTGCATCTTTTTCTATTATGACAGCATCACCTGAAGAAGTTGGAAGGGCGACGGTTGGACTTTGACTATAAGAAGAAAAGGCAAGGAAAAGTCACAGAAGATGAGATCAAACAGGCCTTGGAGAAGTTTGATGACTCAAAGGAGGTTGCCGAACAAAGCATGTTTAACCTTCTGGAGAGTGATGTAAGATCTGTGACCTGACTTGCCCTTGTTCACAATCCATTTCATGCTTCTGTAGAGTTTCATTTTACTTTCATCTGTCCCAATGTCCAGTGAGTCTTCCCACTACACCTTTCCTTTTATTCTGAAGTAATAACCCACAATAAGTCACAGGATTCACTTGTTTTCATTGATCAGTTCATCTTACACAATGGCTATGTCTACATGGTTAACAGTCTGTTTACCACCAGTAATCAAAGTAAGAATTAAGTTTATATGACATGGGCAAACATTTTTAGTCCCGTTTACATGATACTTGCCATTATTTCGATTATTTGCTAAGAGGTGTGATGTTTTTGCTTTAAAATAGGCAGCCTTCAAGCATTCCTGCGTTCACGGACCTGTTCGCCAGTTCTAGGGTACACGGTCTCCCTCATTTTGTAGAAGTCACACTTCTGGGGAACTCAGGAAACTGAGTTCATGCTTATAGCTTTACACAACATGGACATCATGTGTCTTATTGATGGTCAGAAACACTAGAATGGACACACTTCAGGCACATTTCTGAACATCAATGTGCATGATGCCAATAAAGTGTGGCTTCTTCTGTTCCAGCATGTTTTCGAACCCATGCATGAGCGTATAGTCAGATTAAAAGCGCAATACTCAACATATTTACTGTGGTTCATGGTTACTCTAAATATGAATGTAATCATCACAGTGTTTACACAAGCTTGCAATACTTCAGTGCTGCCTTTACTGCATTATAAGAGTGCATGTAAATGTAGCCATTGTTTGTTAGTATTGACCTTCATATACAATCAGTAAGGCATTATTTGCTTTCATGCGTAATAGCTGTTGATGTTCTAACTGTGTTTCTGCAGATTGAACAAGTGAGTCAGATTTCTGCTCTGGTCCAAGCTCAGGTGAACTACCACAGACAGGCCACAGAGATCCTTCAGCAGCTGTCCAGCAAGTTAGAGGACAGGTCTGTATTCTAGAATAAATCCTAAATCTAGTTTAATGTTTGAATGGAAGATCTCCCTTCTCCCAATAAAACATGCAATTACAGGCATCCGTTCTTAAAAAGTTAAAAGTATGTTTATGACAATTCATTTTACTATTCATTTTATGTTATTACTTGTACAAACAGTTTTTGACAATTGCATACATATGATTTCTGAAATTATGAGTCCTTAAAGGGATAGTTCACCCAAAAATGACAATTTGATCTGCTTCCCCCAGGGCATCCAAGATGTAAGTGACTTTGTTTCTTCAGTAGAACACAAACGAAGATTTTTAACACAAACCGTTGCAGTCTGTCAGTCTTATAATGGAGGTGAATGGGAATCAAGGCTTTGAGCGTAAAAAAAAAAAAACATACACAAACAGAACCAAATTAAACCCTGCGGCTCATGATGATACATTGATTTGTAAAGACACAAAACTATCGGTCTTTGCAAGAAACGGAACAGTTTTTTACCTCTGATTCACGCAATGTTCGAACTGTCCACTTGAGAGATAGGTGGCGGAAATGCACTTATAAGTCTGCGATCCGCTGTAAAGCAAGAAGAAGAAGAAGACGCCTCATGCGCCTGCTGTTGAGAACGCGCTCAGGAGGATGCGCCGCCGCTCAGGACGCCAATCGTTTTTGTGTCTTTACACATCAATGTATCGTCACGAGCCGCAGGGTTTAATTTGGTTTTGTTTGTGTATGTTTTTTTTACTCTCAAAGCCGTGATTCCTATTCACCTCCATTATAAGACTGACAGACTACAACGGTTTGTGTTAAAGCAGATAAACATCAAATTTTCATTTTTGGGTTAACTATCCCTTTAAAATGGTGTTTTGCCCCATAACAAAAACTGCTAAATGATTAGCTCTTAAACACTCCAACTACACATAGATGTGACAAATGTTAAACACTGCAATCTTCTTTTGCATGTTCAGGGTGGTGTAGCGCACAGAATTATGCTTACACTGTAAATACATACTGAATAAACATACATAAAGTACACTGTAAACAGAAATTATTTCTAAGTGCACAAATTAGCTGTAAGTGTTTGTACACATGAGCACTAATTGTAATTGGTAAATTGGTGTGGCATTTTGAATGGCACTGTTTCCAAATGAAACACGAGAGCTCTTAGTTTTAAATGTAGAGTTTTAAAACTGTAGAGAACAGTTGTTTTTTTGATAAGGCTTGTTTTACAGTTAACTAAAGCAGTTAATGTGTTTGCAGTTTTGCAGACTTGGTCTGAAGATTAGGTACAGTGGCACAATCAGTGGTACTCACTGTTTTAACTCACAAACAATACTAATGTGCAAATAATTGTTTAAAAAAAGACACAACCCTATTAATAATGTTAAACTGTATTTTTTGATTGACTGTACTTTGAAGTGTTTTATTAGATTTTGCAATCAATTAGAAAAATGTAATCAAATGAATTGCATAAGATACAGTATGTGATAAAAATATTTTTAATTAATCGCACATAGGCCAATCACTTTGCTGAGAAAAGCCTTCAAATGAATACAATTCAAGAATGTCATATTTTTGTGGCAGACGAAAGCACTGAATATAGTCATTAGAAAAAAGTGACTTTTGTAAGTGTTTGTTTTATTTCAATTGCATTTAAATCATAAGCCTACAGTTCATAGCAGTCGGTTTTGGAGTTTGTCAATCTGTCAGAGGTAGTAGCCTGTGGGGGGGCCTTCACACAGGATGCATTTTTGTATCCCACCTGCACCTGGGTGTTGCGGTGCATCTCGCTGTATTGCATCACATCTCACATCAAGAATGTCACATTTTTCAGACACTGTGTGAATTTAAAAATAGTTCAGCACATCTAGAGACCCCATTCAGTTCCATTCTGTTGCACACCATCTGTATTTGAACACGAAAACATCCTGTGTGAATGACCCCAACTGTTCTCGATAGGTATGGTTTGGTAAAGCACTTAAGTTGCCTGTAGTGGCAACTGATGAAAGTCTGACTATGAAAATACACAAAAAACATGCTTTGCATTTAGGCTTGCTCAGAAGGTGGGACATTTCTTACATAAAAATGACTTATTTTATGTGTTTTGGTGGCATGAGTGATTAATTGTTAATTTTTAAATGTTATTTTGTGATTTAAAAAAATAATTAAATGTTAATTTGGTGATAATTTGTATTTTTTTTTGGCAGAATAAGAGAGGCTTCTAATAAGCCAAGAAGAGAGTATGTCCCCAAACCTCGCACTTCTATCGATTTCAGTGAGAACCACAATGGGAACATTGGGCACAGTGGCCCTTCCAGGTCACCAGGTAAGCCAATAATATAATTAAATCTATGAAATGGAAGATTTTGTTTTTTTTCTGTCCTGTAAAGAATCCTTTTTTGTCCTGTTTCAGCTCCAATGGACCAGCCTTGCTGTCGGGCACTTTATGATTTCGACCCTGAAAATGAGGGTGAGCTAGGCTTCAAGGAAGGTGACATCATCACCTTAAGCAGCAAGATTGATGACAACTGGTATGAAGGAGGGATCAATGGGCAGTCTGGCTTCTTCCCTGTCAACTATGTAGATATCCTGGTAGCTTTACCCCACTAAGTCTTATGCATGTACCCTAATCATGACCCAACCAATCAAACCACTTCTTCTGCAAGAAGAGAAAATAACCAAAACAAACCGCACAAACAGCTCTGTGGTGTTTGCGCATAGGAAATAAGCAACAGAATCATTTGAGTGCTCTTTCGTAAATATTATTCCTGACTTGGAATGCCACCACTTTGTTGTATTCATTTCTTTAATTTTCTTGAGGTTGATCTGACCTCTGCATTGCCTGCTGCTATTCCTCCTGTATGTTCAGACGTTATGTTCATTTTTGCCTGTTTCCATTTGCAAGCCTTGAATTGGTCTCTTTATCCAAACCCTTTTTAAAAAATATCTGCAATAAATGTATTTTGGTTTTTAAGTTCTTAGCATAATGTATTTATGAAAAGTTATTTGAAGAATAATGATCAAGGTGATGTGAAGTATTAAACATTTGAAGGATTTTTTTCTTTGAAATTGCAATAGTTGCAAATCAAAATACATATTTCCTGTTCATAGTGTGAAATGTTCCAATGTTTCTTTAATGTCCTAAAATAAATTTTAGCCTTTAAGTGGTGGTAGATTTGACTATTTAAATAGATTAATATTTAGCAACAAAGACAAAAAATGAGACAAGGAAAGTTAAGCAAATCATTTATTTGTTGTGTTACAGTGTGTCGTTTATCTGTCATGTAACATTCTATATGGTCCATGAATCCAGTGGGCATTTTCAAGCTTTCATATCACATTCCATAGATGGTAAACTGGTCACTAAAAGGCAACCCAAAATTCTTTCGTGTGTGTGTGTATTACTATAGGCCTGAGTATGTTATCTGAACCCATAAAACTCTGCATATCATACATTTTTCATATATTTTTCTTTTCCTTTTGTAAAGGTGAAGTGTGTCGTTTTTGTGCTAGTAATCACAACAAACAAAACCGTAAAGAAATTACTTCAAAAACAGCTTTTTCAAACACAGACAGTCCCGGCCAGAATTTGAAAGTGCCACAGAGCAACATTTTTTAAACTCTTTGAGGATCTGATTGACACATGGTTGTTGCACCTCGCCATGTTAAACTGGAAATATTTTAACATCACAAAAATTACACGTGTCACCTGATGTCAAGGATTAATTTCTGACTGTAAATTGTATAATTTGGCCTAATATTTCCACAGACAGAATAAGATAATGTGTTCTTCAAAGATTTAAGTGTGTTTAGTTGATGTATTTATTATTTTCAAATCTAAGATCCCCTTTATATTTAAAAAAAATAAAATGAGCATATCTTGTATTGGCAGGACATTCCAATATTTTTTCAATTGTTGGTTATCCTCAGTGAGGTCTGTACAGTAATTTTTTGTGTTTTATTTCCTATTTGTGTATAGTCATGTAACTATAGTACCATGTGTTACTTTTGGATCAGTGTTAAAGCATTTACCACTAGATATAAAATAGACACTGGATATTTATTAAAGTGCTGGGGGAGTGTTTAGTCAGAAAGCACTGCATATCAACTCCAGCATGAATTTTCAGTTACTCATCTGAATTGTTAGGCTTGTACTGAGAATGAAATATAGTGCAACTACAATAAAAAAAACAATGACAGTTTAATGGTGCTATGTGGAGTGTGTGTATTTTGTTTGACAAACCAGTAGGTGATGCTGCCACTACACATACTTTTTTTCTTTGTTTAACTCTAAAAAATCTAAATTAGCGACATCAAATTCTGAACAAATTTCACTGATGTGTAATTGCCCATGGGCGCATTAAACTTTCTTGAATATTTGTATGAGATTTTGAATTTTTAGCAAGTTTTTCTTTCTGTTCCAATTAGAGGTCAGAGGTCAAAATGCCATATTTCAGGTTATCATTTGACACCATCTACATCAGATATGTCTATTTTTGATAAAGTACCACATGGAAAGTGGAACATGCTGGAGCAGTCTGTTATCAAAATAAACTAATTGTTTCTTACTGGTAATTATTTACAGAAGGAACACTTTGTCCATTTCTACTACTAAAAACATTACAATAAGTTGTTTTGGAAATATTATTACTTCATATAATTTCAGTTACTCTAATATAATGATGATACTAGATTGAAAGAATATAAATAACAAACTGTGGTGATTTCCATGTTGTTATCTTTGGGGTTTTGCAATTTTGGCACCCATTCACTGGGATTTGAAGATATTAATAGCATTGACCAAACGCTTTTAACTGCTTCTCAGCCACCGATACTCTCCACCTCCACCCCCACATGGCCCGCCCAGACACTGGCACGCCAGGGATGTGTCACTTCATCCTACAACTGTACTTACAGTCAGCGAGGCATATAATATCCACCCTATGCTCTACCCCACCCCTCCATGAACACAAGCCAACCAGCAAGCTTCACTCTTTCACGGCCACAATGCAAACATTTACCCTGTTCCCAGACTTACTGCGTGTCGGCAAACACACCAAAGACTAACAGTGTGCCTTGCAGATACTGTGACTGAAAGTACATATTTGTAAATCTATTTGTATTTCATGTCAGAAATTGGTCATGTATATGTGTATAATAGAATACAATCAAACATTATCACGCAACAAAACCTGACAGGATGATCAGGACCTCAACATGAAACATGAAGGTCAGGTATCACCCTTATGCTGTGATCATTTCTTCAGTGTGGCCTGGGACAGTGGTCATTATTATTACATGTCTGAATGTTAATGTGCCATGTATATGCCTATTTGTTTATTTATATTAATACATACAATATATCATATACAGTACATAGTTATCCTAAAATATTCATCTTAATATGATGCAGAATCTCTCATTAATCTAGCCTGTGGCAGTCTAATCTAATATTAGTAATATTAGTAAATGTTGAAATTAACTGATTAATAAATGCTTTAGAAGTATTTTCCATTGTTTGTAATGAAAGTATACAATGCATATACTGTATTTTTTCATTCTTACTAATGTAGTAAGCTTATGTTAACAAATAGAACCTTAAGTGCTACCAATATTTTTACACCTCGGATAACATAAAAGATCTCTGAAGTTGTGATTTGCGCCATTGCTATTTGGCAAAGCATCTGTCATTTGAGCTTAAATCGAAATTTTGAATATGGCTTAGTGCAGTGGTTCTCAGACCTGTCCTGGAGGACCCCTAGCCCTGCACATTTTGTATGTATCCCTTATCTAACACACCTGATTCAACTCATCAGCTCGTTAGTAGAGACTGCAAAACATTGCTTTGGTGTGTCTTATAAGGGAGACATACAAAATGGCTTAGTGTACTAATGCCGCACTCACAAAAAATGATTTTTGGTTATCACTGGTAACTGACAAAATAGAATATATATATTGTCTTATTCCTGTAATAACAATTCTGCATTATCTTAAATCTCTCCTATACAGAGAGACATAATCAAAGACATCAAATCAGTCTTGTGACATACATACATTAAATAAATAAATAAAAATAGGTCATCAGATTGCATTGCTAATTATTGCCTAAATGTCAGAAATATTTGATGCAAACAGCATGAGTCACTCTTTGGATGTTGCAGAGGACTGACAGAGAAGAGTGTGTTTGCCTGTGTTCTTACATGTTTAACTTGCTGGTGTTCTCACATACTTTCTCTTTTGAGCAGCAGGCTGAGCTCTCATCACCAAGCAAGGGCTGATAATTCCTTGTCTTTCAGCTCCGCTCAAAAGAGCTCGTGATTGGAGATGACAAATGAGGCGGTAAGACAGGTCAGACTGCAACAAGCTCAGGTGTGCTAACATGACTGTTAGTGTGTCAATGCACGAATCCAACAATCGTTTATAGATTACAGTTTGTTAAAAACCTGCATCTTCCTAAATAAAACTTCTAAAGCTAAAGCTGTTTATCTGTAAATCACAAGTAGTGCCATGTAAGAGTTAAATTGGAAGGGGGGAAAAGCGATAAGGGTGAAGGCCAGAAGTGGCAGTAGGAATGTGTGTGGGTGCAAGATGGAGAAAGCTCTCTTAATATTGTGTCTGGTAAAGTGTTCCTGTCTGCACCAATGCTCTCAAAGTGGGCCTGAAGCCTATTTTATGACCTAATGTCCAAATCTGTGTCGTGTCTCCAGTCAGTCAGGATCTGAGAAGGATTTTAGATAAGGGGCCAGATAGCAAAAAGTGGAGAGAATTTCCGCCCAATATTCCACACACAATAACGTAATATAATTACATGAATTATAATTGTACACATTTCATGGAGGTATAAACTAACAAATATATAAAAACATTTTAATATATATACCTGTATATATATAATTATAAAATTATATATAAATGTTCTCAACATGTAGTAAAATGTGATGCCACTAAATATTTTTGAATAACTATTTGAACTATTATTAAGTGAAAAGTGTGTGTGTGTGTGTGTGTGTGTGTGTGTGTGTACACATGTAGTAACATTTGGAGTCATATGTGATTAAAGAAGTCTGCTATGCTCACTGCATTTATTTGATAAATGTTAAAAAATACAGTAAATTTAATATAACTGTTTTTCATTTGTATCAATTTTAGTCACACTTTATTTTAAGCTCCAATTCTCGTTATTAACAAACCATTAACTACTCCTAATTTGTTGCTTATTATTAGCAAGGTAGTTGTTACAGTAAGTTTAGGTATTGGGTATAGGATTAGGGATGTAGAATAAGTACATGTGGAATAAATGCTTTATAAGTACTAATAAACAAGCAATATGTAAATAATAGGCATGATAATAAGCAACTAGTTAATAGTGAGAATTGGTCCCTATACTAAAGTGCTACCATTTTAAATGCAATTTATTCCTGTGATGGCAAAGCTTAACTTTCAGAAGCCATTACTCCAGTCTTCAGTGTCACATGATCCTTCAGAAATCATTATAATATGCTAACTGGAGCTCAAGTAACATTTCTTCTTATTATTGTATTTTTGTTGAATTTTTGTTGAAACATGATTCCTTTTTTTCAGGGTTCTTTGATAAATAGAAGGCTAAAATAACATTAGAAATATAATTATTTTGTAACAATGTAAATGTATCTTTGGTCACTTGATTCATTTAATGCATGCTGAATAAATGTATTAATTTCTTTAAAAAATCTTACAGAGCGTACTCTGTGTGTGTGTGTGTGTGTGTGTGTGTGTGTATACACACACACCAAAGAAAATATAAAATATACTCTCCATAGTATACAAATTTATTGCTCTTAAAAACTGGGTGTTAAACTACTTTACCTTAATTTCACATTTAATATATAGCCTACTCAGTGTAATAAAACAGAATATGATTGACAGAAATGCAGTGGGGATGAGTGACAGGTGGAAACATATTTGGGTGCAGCTTCAGAAAAAACAAAGCAGCCGTTCACCCTCAGTGTCAGCTAAAGAAGCAGGCACACACCATGCAAAACAGCTCAGTGAGGGCACCATTTGTTGTGCAAATATACTAGTATATGCAAATAAAGCCACACACACATACACATATACTTTGACATGGCATGGGGAAGCCACAAATAAGCATGACAAGAACAAAAAAAAAGGTTGACCGATTTACTGATGTGTTTACAGGTTAAAAAAAATGTGGACTAGGTTTTTTGGTTTTCAGTCAAACATAACATGTTTTGATCGTATCACAAAGTGACGTGTTTTGTTACCTATGAATTCTGTGAACCAGTACACATGTAGTAACATTTGGAGTCATATGTGATTAAAGAAGTCTGCTATGCTCACTGCATTTATTTGATAAATGTTAAAAAATACAGTAAATTTAATATAACTGTTTTTCATTTGTATCAATTTTAGTCACACTTTATTTTAAGCTCCAATTCTCGTTATTAACAAACCATTAACTACTCCTAATTTGTTGCTTATTATTAGCAAGGTAGTTGTTACAGTAAGTTTAGGTATTGGGTATAGGATTAGGGATGTAGAATAAGTACATGTGGAATAAATGCTTTATAAGTACTAATAAACAAGCAATATGTAAATAATAGGCATGATAATAAGCAACTAGTTAATAGTGAGAATTGGTCCCTATACTAAAGTGCTACCATTTTAAATGCAATTTATTCCTGTGATGGCAAAGCTTAACTTTCAGAAGCCATTACTCCAGTCTTCAGTGTCACATGATCCTTCAGAAATCATTATAATATGCTAACTGGAGCTCAAGTAACATTTCTTCTTATTATTGTATTTTTGTTGAATTTTTGTTGAAACATGATTCCTTTTTTTCAGGGTTCTTTGATAAATAGAAGGCTAAAATAACATTAGAAATATAATTATTTTGTAACAATGTAAATGTATCTTTGGTCACTTGATTCATTTAATGCATGCTGAATAAATGTATTAATTTCTTTAAAAAATCTTACAGAGCGTACTCTGTGTGTGTGTGTGTGTGTGTGTGTGTGTGTATACACACACACCAAAGAAAATATAAAATATACTCTCCATAGTATACAAATTTATTGCTCTTAAAAACTGGGTGTTAAACTACTTTACCTTAATTTCACATTTAATATATAGCCTACTCAGTGTAATAAAACAGAATATGATTGACAGAAATGCAGTGGGGATGAGTGACAGGTGGAAACATATTTGGGTGCAGCTTCAGAAAAAACAAAGCAGCCGTTCACCCTCAGTGTCAGCTAAAGAAGCAGGCACACACCATGCAAAACAGCTCAGTGAGGGCACCATTTGTTGTGCAAATATACTAGTATATGCAAATAAAGCCACACACACATACACATATACTTTGACATGGCATGGGGAAGCCACAAATAAGCATGACAAGAACAAAAAAAAAGGTTGACCGATTTACTGATGTGTTTACAGGTTAAAAAAAATGTGGACTAGGTTTTTTGGTTTTCAGTCAAACATAACATGTTTTGATCGTATCACAAAGTGACGTGTTTTGTTACCTATGAATTCTGTGAACCAAATAGAGTAAAAATGACATGGCTTGGATATTTGCCTTTATATGATGATTTTAAGCCAAAATCACAGAAAAGCAATAGTTTTTGAAAGGAAATAAAGAATACAGTGTAGTCTTCCTTTGACACAGCTCTTAAAAGTGGCAAATAACACCTAAGTAAAGTGCAATTTGGTACATTTTAGGTGCAATATAGGTGCAATATAAGACTGCGTTTCAAGAAAGTCCCTTAGACAGATCATGCATACAAGTCTAAACCCAGAATGCACCTGCTGTAGTGTAACCCAAGGCGATGGGAGTTGTTTATTGATAGAGATTAGTCTGATTGTCAAAGTGCTTCCCTATCCAGGGTGAGTCTGTCTCTCTAGGACAATCACTCACCTTTTCACCCGACCTTTGAACCAAAAGTCGATAAACCAAAGTAGGGAATCGTAGTTGGATCTGATCCACAGAGAAAATGCATTTTTGTGCTTTTATTGTTTGCTGCTGTAACTAGTTTAGAGCGTTAGCTCCTCCAAAACAAGGTTTTAGTTTTAAGTAAAAGAAAAATTAACACTAAGCATTTGAGAGTGGTTAATCCGTGTTTAAAGAGCAGGAAATTAGTATATCATGAAATCATAATCAGACTACTGCCAGTAATAATAGGGTAAATCCATCCCACAAAGCAAAGAAAATCAAGTGTGTGAGAGCTTGAATACTTGTGCGCAAGACGTGGCTTGCGTTGGCTCTTTGCTTTAAGAACAGGTAATCCAGTAGTGTCAGTGATTGAGGACATACAAATCCTGCAGTAACAGACATGCAGGTGGCACTGGAAAAGAACTGCATACCATGCAATTTTTTTTTCTCTCTGTCTTTGTCAGGCATCCCCAAATGACAGCCATCCACTAGCTCTCTCTCTCTTTCACTTTTAAAGAATTGATGATAGATAGATAGATAGATAGACAGATAGATAGATAGATAGATAGATAGATGTAGATCAGTTGAGATCTTCTCTTCCTTAATATTTTATTTGTTAAGCTCAAGATGTTTTAATAAGATTTCAAAACCGTGTTTGTTATATTAAAAGGTTCAACCTGTTAAACAGCCAAAATCCTGCCAACACTTAACTAAATCTGCAGGAGCTGAAAGATTAGATGCTGAATGACATTCATGAGAGTTGCAGAGCTTTGGCTGTTCAGAACACTAGACATCAAGCATGAACTCAGCAAAAGACAGACACACATACATCTGGATTACATTCGAAAAACCCATGCTATGGTTTCCAAGGCCATTTGAGATCATTTCTATCACCACTCTGTCATTTTACACAATATCCATGAATAGCATATAAACAAATTAAATAAATCTCAAGGTTGTGGAACTCTATTTCATCGTCAAGTCCCAGCGAGGTGTGGCCACATCTGTCCTCCTAGACAACCAGTTTCACTAATGAGAGAGAACATTCCATGGAGAACATTGAACCTTCACACTCACAATACAACTGGATTGAGCAACCCATTCAGAAGCAGGCAGGGGGAAAGAAAATGAGCTTTTGAGCCAACAGAACTCTATATGTGTCTACAGAAACATTGGAAAAGTACCTTGGTGGCCGATGTATACTATCAGACACATGGAGCAAACGCAAAGCCATGAAACTGATGTGCATTGTAACCATTCAGGCTGTTTAATTACCATCTTTTAAAATTTTGAGCAAATATTTCAGTCACACATTAAGCCAAGAAACTTAATTTGCTGCTTATTAATAGTTAGTATGGTAGTTGTTAAGTTTAGGTATGGGGTATTAAGGGATTTAAAATATGATCATACAGAATAAGTCTTTAATATGTGCTTTAATAAACAACCAATATGCTAGTAATATGCATGCTAGTTAAAGTGTGAATAGCATTAAAGTGGGCACTTTAGGAACATGATAAATAAAAATACCTTCAATGAAGACAATATTACAAGAAATGAGTTAGAACCTTCATATAGTCCCCAAAACAAAATATGCTGTAGAATAATAACTCCACTGAGAGGTGTTATTAAAAAAAAGCTTGGTACGATGCTTTCTTCTTTGGAGTCAACTTATTTATTTATTTTAAAAGCCTTGCCAGACAGATTTTTTTTTTTTTTTTTACTGGGTAATTCTAATGTGAATGTACAGAGAGCAGTGTTGATTGGCCGTGTCAATACAGACAGGTGGCTGCCTTGTGGAGGTTCATAAAGAGTGAACGTTAGCCGAGAGAGGCAGCATTCTGCTTCAGTTATGTAAACTGGCCAGGCCTGAGAACCAGTCAGCCGGCACTGGGACTTTGCATTGCCACTGACAAGGCTCAGGCTAAATGCAAACAGTATACATGTTCAGGTACACTCGAATAAACACACATACAACCATAACTAGACTAATGCATGACACAAAGAAAATAAGATAAGATATAAGAGCACAATGGGTCAGATATTCCATTACATAACATTCGATTGAGCATATAAAACATAATCTGTTCATGTTTGAGACATATTTCTATTTGGAGTTCACCTGAGCTGCTGCTCATAGAAAGAACTCTTTGGCCAAAACTGACAAAGCAGTAAAACTGTTTTTATTATACAGTATACAGTATGTATATATATATATATATATATATATATATATATAAGAACAATTATTAATAATTAAGCACCAATAATAACAGTAAATAAGTGCCAAATCAGTATAAAATTATTTGATGAAGGATCATGATGATTATGAAGACTGGAGTAATGGCTGCTGAAAATTCACCTTTGCCATGACAGGAATACATTAGATTTTTAAGTATATTTAAATATAAAACAGTGATTTTAAATGTTAATAATATTTCATAATATTACTGTTTTTACTGTATTTTTGATCTAATGCAAACTTGGTGAGACTTCTTTCATAAACGTCTTTCATACATTTTAATGATTCCAACCATTTGTGTATAAAATGTTATTAAATAATATAATACAAGAACATGTTTTATAATATGATTTTTTTTTTTTAAGTATAAACATGAAAAAAATAGTTTAAAGGGTAACTGCATAAATAAATAAATAAACAAACAAACAAGAAAAAAGCAAGATTGAGAAGCAGAAAGATCTAAATGAGAACATGCAGATTTGAGTGGATAAGCAGTGGCATTGGCAGGGCTAAAAAAATATTTGTCAAATTCATTGAAGATCTAAAAAGGAACATGAATTGCACAGACATCATTAAAGATATATTTAAAGATATAGATCATATCAGAAAGCTAACAAATGCATTTTATTCAAAGTGATTTAGAGCAGCCTAAATTACAATAATTACTTCTTTAAATCCTTAGATCCTATTGACCATTATTAATTCAAGATCAAGTAACACCAAAAGCATATACAGGTGCATCTCAATAAATTAGAATGTCGTGGAAAAGTTCATTTATTTCAGTAATTCAACTCAAATTGTGAAACTCGTGTATTAAATAAATTCAATGCACAGACTGAAGTAGTTTAAGTCTTTGGTTCTTTTAATTGTGATGATTTTGGCTCACATTTAACAAAAACCCACCAATTCACTATCTCAACAAATTAGAATATGGTGACATGCCAATCAGCTAATCAACTCAAAACACCTGCAAAGGTTTCCTGAGCCTTCAAAATGGTCTCTCAGTTTGGTTCACTAGGCTACACAATCATGGGGAAGACTGCTGATCTGACAGTTGTCCAGAAGACAATCATTGACACCCTTCACAAGGAGGGTAAGCCACAAACATTCATTGCCAAAGAAGCCCACGACATTCTAATTTATTGAGATGCACCTGTAGAAATGTAGAAATGAGCAAAACCTCCAGAATCTGCCAAATGTAGCAGCTTGTGAAATGCAGAACATGCACTGGGATACACGCAGACCGTGACAGGAGCAAATGAGTGGCCCTGTTACACACTGAACACCTGAGCAATTAGTCATGTCTATTATTCTAAACCAGCAAGCATGAGAAACACTAAGAGCGACCCAACACAAATAAACTGTCACCAGCACAGGACCAGAGGGTTATTTAGAGAGCCGTCAGCTACGCGCTAATGCCGAACACTCCGAATAACACGCTAGATTTGTCTGTCCACTGCACTAGCTTTTTCTTAATCAAATTACAGTTGGGGTTTTAATAATGCAAAATAATAATGATATTGCTGATAAAATGTAACGACCAGTAGCTTTGACCAAATGATAGTACAACAGCAGATGTTTCCTAAAATGCATTACTAATTTCAGATGAGTTTGTGACCAGACCAAGAAAAGAATGTTTGTGTTTTGAAGGAAAGCTGTGTGAAGTCTTTTACAAATGAAACAAACTATCTAAAGTGACTTTCTAAATAAATACTGAAGTTTTCTTTTGCATGTCACCATTTCACCATGAGGGGGATGTCAGAGATTTTTGCATGGCTTATAATGACAAAACTCTAATTTACATAATTCATCAATGGATGGCCTTTCGGACCATGACGGTTTGTACAATATTGAAAAAAACATTGTTCTATACACATTGGAAAACATACTACATTTGTGCAGAACAATTTTTTTTCACCACACAAAATGCTTCTTCTAACAAATACAGGAAATTCAGTTCACAGTAAAATAAACCCGACTATGTTTTAGCTGATTACAAAAAAAAAATACTATTTAAATATTTTTGGCAGACATTAAAATATAAACGGCAGGTTTTCTTTAATGCAGACAGTAGACATATAGCTAGTATAAATTAAGTCAAGACAAAAGTTAATCTAATTGATATAGAAAAATTATTCATTCATTTATTTCTATTTATTTCAGATAGATAGATAGAACAATCAGCACCAAGCAATACACATATTACATACACAAATAGTCCTTTTTTGTTGTTTTGTTTGTTTTGTCATTAAAGCTGTTGGAATCCGTGACTACGGAACTCCAAGTAAAGGGCTGGCGATTTCCACAGAATTAAAATTCTCCACCCCACCCATTACACATCCTCCACCCCTTGTGTCTTGTTTGCTTATGTATATGCTGTTCCACAGATTTTCATCTATAATGAGTCCAGAAAACAAAAAAACAAAGTGTTTCAATAACCCTTAAAAATTCTGGATATCATAACACGGGGGTATCTTAAATCTTTGTATAAAATTACATGAATAAACAGCAGTGTGCTCCATAGTCATCCCATAATTTCACTGTGTTGTAATTACAATTTGCCAACTCGTAAATAAAAAGCTTAGCAGGACGACTTGAACACGTTTGAATCAGTAGTGTTCAGTTCTCATCTTTGCAATTATATATGCTAATTGCATATATACAGTGCGTACGGAAAGTATTCAGACCCCCTTAAATTTTTCACTCTTTGTTATATTGCAGCCATTTGCTAAAATCATTTAAAT
>NW_015536535.1:466185-477327 GCF_001515605.1 Sinocyclocheilus anshuiensis
AGAGTGAAAAATTTAAGGGGGTCTGAATACTTTCCGTACCCACTGTATATATATATGAAAGAGATTTGCTGATGATATTTTTCTGGTTATTCTAGTTCATTCTTCACACTGGAACTTGCAGGTCAAGTTAAAAGCATTGCATTATCAATTGCATAATTCCATGCAGCAAGGTCTTCTGTATGCTGTAAATTTTGGCAAATGTAGCAAGCAATGTAGATTACATATACAGAAAACACAACTTTTCCAAATAAAGCATTGAAAATTGTAGGAAAAAAGAACAATATGCAGAGGGGGTAAGATCACAATGTAAAAAACAGTTATAAACTGTACTCTAAACTTTCATATTCAAGTACATTTAAAAAGTAAAACAAAAATGTATTTTAAAGGAATTTAATAGGTTGATTCTGTCACAATGGTGAATTTCGTAATTTTCTGTTCAATATCTTAGTAAAATTTAGTTTACTTATTTGTCATTCATTTTCAGCAGTATTCATGTCAAGAAAAAAGCATCCTGCTTCAATAAATAAACAAACAATAATAGTTTAATATATTCATTTGAAGTGCTATCATTTAGCTGTGTGGCAAATGTACAGAATACAATACCATTTAGATTTCATGACCCAAATTTCAAGAATAGCTTTCTTGTTAAAGGGGTCATATGATGCGATTTCAAGTTTTCCTTTCTCTTTAGAAAAGTATTCTAAAACATTCCTTGTTCTGTCTGTACAGTTTTCCACAAATTTACAGGACCTGCTTCAACAAAATCCAATTTATGGATTGTCTTAAAAAAAAAAAAAATTATGTAAAATCTTTTTGATTATTAATTGTATAGACTGAGCTATTGCATTTAATCAACTCAACACTGTAACATGTAGAATTAAGAGTGCTTGGTGTACGTTCTTTACAAGAGTAATTGTTTCGATGCTCTTTTGGGGGGTTGGACCATATATTTATTCATGTATTATTATTTTTTTTATCATCTCTGATGTTTTGATTTACCTTGATGTTTTATTGACTCTGATGACGTCAGTGATAGAATAATCAAAACACAGGGTATTAAGGTAAACTCTTTTTCTTAAATGTAAAATCCTCTGTATGACAGAGAGCAACATTTTATGACTCATCCCTAGAGTATTTTCTGCCAACTGCACAA
Organism: Sinocyclocheilus anshuiensis; assembly: GCF_001515605.1. Taxonomy (NCBI): domain Eukaryota; kingdom Metazoa; phylum Chordata; class Actinopteri; order Cypriniformes; family Cyprinidae; genus Sinocyclocheilus; species Sinocyclocheilus anshuiensis. Next base: position 467,339 of record NW_015536535.1, read on the forward strand.
GGGTGGGCAGCCCTTAGGAAATATCCTCTATAAATCTGCCATGCACAAGAGATTACCCTCAGATGACAAGTGAGGAATCTCTTTGTAAGCCCAAGCAATGCTTAACCTTTAGAGGCTCATTGTCTTGGCATCTGTCCGAGGAGCAACTCATTTCAGCATAACCTCTCAAACTCTCCCAGCACAAGACCCCTCAGTTGGCCTCAAGTGCAGGTTCTCACATAAGAGGTTTTGCCTGCGTATTTGCTAAGTACTAGCTTGAAACGATTCACTGAATATAATGCAAGAAGCCCACCTGAGCAGTGTGGAAGGTCAGAGAGGTTGTTTAAGGACAGAATTTTATAATTTGCCTAAATCAAGACCACTAAATGAGAATCAGTCTACTTCCCATTAAAAAAAACATAAGCTTATGGGAATGCCACTGTATAAGCAATTGCATTTTTATTTCCTTTATTAAACATCTTCCCAACATGGAAAGAGGTTACCTGGCCTAGGTATCAGCCTGTCTATACCCACACACCAAAATGTGACCCAGATTTGCATGCTGTTAAAACCGAGGGAGGCACACACTGTGGCTTACAATAACATATTTACATCTTCTCACACAGATGAAACCGCCTGACACGGCACTGAAGGACAAAAAAAATACTCTGCGGAGGCAATGGAGTTTGTATTACCACTAAACAGGGCTATTAAAGCAGTATAATGCCCCACTTTAGCCAAAATGAATCCCAGTCTGTTTTGCTTGCTACAAAAATAAACATACTTGTTTTCCTATTACAGGGGATGACAGGAGTCACTAATTTCCAGATTAAACAAAACCAGGATTGGTCAAACAGTAGATACCTTTACATTTTTTGGATATTCTCAGGAAAAAAATAAGCACTTCGTTGGCAACAGGGAGAACAGTAGCCACTTGAATGTCTCAAGAACATAATCATAAACAGAAGGTATTCTCTGAGAGTGAAGAATATTTAACACACTCTTAGAAATAAAGGTACAAAAGCTGTCACTGGGGCGGTACCTTTTCAAAGGGTACACTTTAAGTACTAATATGTACCTTTAAGGTACCAAAATGGACCCTTTAGGCACAAACATGTACCTTTTGAAAAGGTACCACCCCAGTGACAGCTTTTGTACCTTTATTTCTTAGAGTGGAAAATACACTCATGGACTACACCATTCCATAGAATTCCAAATTTTAGCATACAGAAGAAAACGTTTTATTTGTCGGCTCTGAAAGGACATCTGTGCTTTTAATGTTCTTGTTTCCAAATAAGTAAAGTAAATACATTTTAAAAATTGAGAGAGCACTTAAAGATATACAAATCTGCAGAGGCATGTGCTTTTAGCCACGTGACGGATAACCTGCTTGAGGAGGTGGGGCTAATAACTCTTCAGGTGGTGTGTTCCTTGGTTAACACAGCCAGTTATTGACTGCTCACTTCTCTCTTCAACATTACGAAGACTCCCATCAAATAAGGCTCTTTATGTGAGTGCTTCCATTTTTTTAAACTTGGTACTGCAAGAATTGCTTAGAATTTAGGGCATCACAGTGCAAGGACACACCTGACGTTCCAGATGAAGTGCAAAGGAACTGATATTTCTGGTTGGGGCTTTTAAGGTCTGCATTATGACTGGTATTTTTTCATCAGAATATTTCCAGCAAGCAAAGAACAAAGTCTGTTGCACCTGACAAAGAACCAAGTGAACCAAAACCGTGACAGTCAGACTATCGTGATTTCCAAGCTCTGCTACCGTTGGGAGTCATTCTAACTAGAGTCATGCCTGTGGTTAAAGTGGAGAGCGATTCTCCCTCTGAAACCACTCTTCCAGTGAATGACAGTCAGAGAGCAGAGCCGCAAAGAGGACGCCGGAGGAAGAGGCCCCTTCAGCGAGGCAAACCACCATACAGCTACATCGCCCTGATCTCCATGGCCATTGCCAACTCGCCCGACCACAAACTCACTCTGGGAGGGATCTACAAGTTCATCACAGAGAGGTTTCCTTTCTATCGAGACAACTCCAAGAAATGGCAGAATTCCATCCGCCATAATTTGACGCTCAACGACTGTTTCATCAAGATCCCCCGAGAGCCCGGTAGACCCGGAAAAGGCAACTATTGGGCACTGGACCCCAATGCCGAAGACATGTTTGAGAGCGGAAGCTTTCTGCGACGACGAAAACGGTTCAAACGCAGCGACTTCACTACGTATTCATCGTACGTTCATGAGTCTCCCGTCTTCTCGCCAGTCCAGATTGCACGCTCAGCCTACGCCAACTCAGTCTACTCCAACATGGCCGTGAGTCCGCCATATGCACAACAGCTGCCTTCTGCCTACTACCAGTCCTCCTCTCCTAGCTTCAGTGCTGGTCAGTCCAGGGTCTTCAGAATCAACTCTCTCATTGGGTCACCTGGCAGGATGGGCCAAAGTGCAGAGATGATGCCTCAGCAGTCTTGCCGCAGTTTCAGTCCTGAGAGTGGCTCCTGCAGTTTGGGAGTACCGGGCTTCCAGAATCAGTCCTGCAGCGGGGAGACAGTGCTGTCGTGTTGCTCAAGCTCCTCAAACAACATGGCCTTTGCCTACTCCAGCCCAGGACACGGACAGACTCAGGTATCGTATCCACAAGGCAGCACCCAGGCCTACGGGTCAACAGGGAGGGTGGCTATCTCCAGTTTGTCTCCCATTGCTGGTGATGCTGTGGGGGACCCCTATGGTAGAACCTCCCCTGCACAGCTGGGCTCTTTTGTTCAGTACAATAATTCTGGTCCAGTAGGAAGCTCAGGAGCCTACATCAGGCATCTGGCTTACTCGGGTAACATGGACAGGTTTGTGACTGCCACCTAAACAAGTTCATGGATGATTATTTTCCATTGCAAGAACGCGGGCGCACAAGTACCTTTGGAGAGACTATTTTAGTAAATATGAAAATCATTGTGAAAAACAACTGTGATATTTAAACTGATGTTATTGTTTTATTGTGATTCCATCAGTTGGGTAAATGGAAATGTTAATAATCTCAATTTACGTATGTACAGCTTTTTCCTATTACAATATTGTAAAAACAAGTTAAAAACAAATGTTTTCTTTTCTTTTTTTTTTTTTTATTATTTGAGTGAAATGTGTTCATATGCTTTGTATACGCTTTTCTTATAATTGTTCTTATAATTTACTTTTCATTGAAATAAGGTACTGCATTTACTTAATTCAGTGATATAAAAATGTTTCTAAAAGAGGCTGTGTTTCTATATCCTTTAGAGAATGAAGAGTTCTGAGAAATAATTTAACATTTTAATTTAATGGTGAATATATAAAGCAAGAATCCATTTCAGCAGAACCCTAAATTTACAGAAATGTTAACTGATTTCACTTATTTTAATGACATTTATTTCTAAAAGAGGTCATGCCAAATAATATTTTTTCTCCCTTTTCTCTTATTGACAACACATATATTACAAATTAATATTATATACTTTGAAAGAACAATCAGCCATTATTATTTAGCACTAAAATAATGAAAGCTGACATTTATTTTAAAAATGTATATTATTTAAGAAATTGATGTATACATTCTTTTGTGGCAAGCTTTCAAATAGGTAAAACAATATTTTAGCATGCAGTTAGACGCAAATGATCAGTCATCCATGCTATTTTTAAGTTTACACTACTCATAAATAATTGACAACAAAATGGTCAGAATAAGCGCAAAAAGGGTTGCAAGACAGATAGGGTAAAATAATTAATTTGTAACTTTTTCAACTTTTTATGCCCCTTATCTTTGCTGAGCTTTATTAGACTAAGTCTTCCAGTTCCGCACAATAGCTTGTGTTTCGACGGCACTGGCCATTAATTATGTCCTGTCACTCTCCAACTTTTTAAAAAGGGTGATTTTAAATAGACATTTATGCTTATTAATATACACCAGATGTGTGCTGTGACAAGAAAAGAAAACAATAGTGATGTCAATATTGCAGAATAATTTAGAGTAGGTAATGATAAACTATAACAACAGGTTAAAAATATAAAGCTACTTTAAAATCACTTAGCAGTATCTGAACAATGATCTGAAACCAAATAATAAAACTGAAGGTATGCTGAGGTATTTAATATAAGGAGGTAATTCATATATATATGAAGGATCAGGGTAGAGTGTAATGCTGGCATTTTTGACAAGCTTATGAAGTGGCCAGTATTTGCGCAAAGATTAAAATGGAAATTTTCAACATTTGTCTTGCTGTATTAGTCATAAAGGCAAAAAGAGACAGTTGAAAGTCCTAATATGGTGAGAAGGGAAAGTTTAGCAGTCAACTGCGTAGGATTTAAATGGCAGGCCAAAGAAGAGATGGAGGTATTGAGTATCAGTGAAGCAGAAGAACACATCAGTGAACATTGTGCTTGAATGGGTGGATTAAAACATCACATCGTTCACCAGGTTTTCACAAGCACTGGCATGATTAGAATAACTATGATTAATTACTGGACTATCTGCTCATCAATCAGCCTTTATATATATGATTCAGACTATGAGTAAACAAAAAAAAGCATTCAATCAAGAGTTTCTGTTTAAATCCAGTCTGTAATACAAGAATTTAAAACACTGAAACACAAATGTTACTGATGTCCTGATAACAATTCTAATAGTCTAATAACATGTACAGACCTTCAAATTAAGACAATTACTTTTTTTTTTTTAAACAAAGCATATCCATACACTAATTTATCACTTACAAAATTAAATGATAAAAGAATCTTACAAAATGAGCTGATTGACCTACAACTTCACGAGACAGAATGTCTGAAGATTATTCTTTAGTTTAAAGGTGACATATCATGAAAATCTGATTTTTCCAGGTTTTAAGTGCTATAATCAGGTCTCCGGTGCATCTACCAACCAAGGAAACGTGAAAAAGATTAACACAGTGCCCCAGTGTTTTGGTAAGCCTTTTTCTGCAAGCATCTGAGAAAACGAGCGCGTCTGATTTCGCTCCCTTGGTGACGTGGCAAAAGGATTTCATTATATCATCACCGCCCCTTAATCTGTAAGTTTCCACCCACGGCTCCGTCATTTTGATTTCGCAAGCGACAACGGTGTACCAGTTCTAATGCCATGGCGAAAGTTTGAGCAAAACATGCTAACACTCAGAAAACCATATATCAGAAGTTTAAACTAATATGGTTGAAAACTCATGATTTCAAAACCAAAACAGATGTTTTTAGTAGGTCCTAGGTGTAATGGAGCAGCTCTATTCTGGAAAAGGGGGCGGAGAGCAGTAGCTCATTTGCATTTAAAGAAACAGGCCCGAAAAACTGTGTTTCTGCTTCCACTCAAAATAGGCATTTTCAAAATGATATAATAAATGATCTGTGGAATATTTTGAGCTGAAACTTCACAGACACATTCTGGGGACACCAGAGACTTATATTACATATTGTAAAAATGGGCATAATATGTCTCCTTTAAATAAGAACATATTTGAGAAGAAATCAAGAAAACTGTTTATTTAACAATTACGCATTTAAAAACTAAACTGAATTTAATTTCTGATTTTTCAGTAACTCATTCAAGAAATTTTACAAGATTTTGTAGTTCAGGACAGCTCTTGACAAGATCAGGAATAGAAGACAATGTCTGTGAATGGAAGAAAACAGTACATTTGTTAATATTTCTCCAATACATACAGTATATTAAATAGATTTTTTTTTAATTGTTCCTCTCACCCGTCTTACTCTTTCAATCATATCATCAAGCAGATGTAGTTCTCGCTCCAGTTTACTCTGGTTCATGGCATGGACCCTTTGCTACAGAACCATATTTCATTTAATTCAAAATAACATCAAAATACTACATAGTGATATTAAATGTGCACAAGTATTTTGTCTTATCACTTACAGTCCTTAAAGGCATGATTTTGACAATTGACTCTTCGCAAAGACCCGCCCTCCTTAGTTACAATACTGTTGCTATGTCCGACAAGCCATGTCGGACATAGCAGTTCAAGCAGCACGTGAACCGATCATCTTTTCATATTTACTAGTTAAAGTATGAAATAAACATTAATGAACAGCAGCAGGTATTTTATTTCAACCACGGAAAGACGTCAGTAGACACCATTTTCAAGTTTAAGTCCACCGAAGTTAATCTACTCTCCTGTCTGATTTGTTTGTCAGACAAAATGACAGGTTCGGAGTTATGATTGGTCAGATCACCTGTCAATCAAGCTCCTTGCGAAGGGTCAATTGCTATAGGAAAACTGTGTACAATTATAACAATAATAATAATGCAGGTAAGACTTACATGTCTTTTTGCCCTCTCCAAGACCTTGGTACGATTTTCCTCGGTTTCCATTAAATTTGCCTTGAGCTTCTCAACCTAAGAACAGAATGTGTGTTTGTGTGGCATTGATTAAATTTTGTTTTTTAGGTTTTAAAAAAACACTTAAATCTTGAGTCTATGAAATGTCTAAATGGGAACTGCTTAAAATAGTGAACTTACTAACATCTGATTTAGTTTTTTTTATGATCACAAGACGTATGTTTTGGACAGTTTGAGAGTCAGGGGGTATACACTTTATTTAATAATATTGTTTCATGCCAGTTACAGAGGAAAAACTGGATGGACTGCCATACCTCTCTGAGCAGTCTGATTTTTTCATCTAATGCTTTGGCACTGGCTGCTGATTGGACACCTTTTCGGTTAAGCTCCTCCCTCAAGACCTGAGCCTCCACCTTTGCCTGCTGTTCCAGCTGACGCAAATCAGCAACTTCTCGACGCAACTCCTGTTTCACACAACAGAGCAAAGGCTAGTTAGTTATTACACAACAATCTAACAATAGCATCGACAACCACAGAAATGTATCCATCAATGATCCATCAGTCTAAAAATGTGTATGAAAATATAGTCAGCATTATGTCTGTGGGCAGTGACTGCACTGTGAAAGGTTACTTACACTATTCTCTGCTCTGTATTTGTGTGCCGCCTCCAAATTTTCCTCCATCTCACTGCACAGTTTCCTCAAGTTTCTTTCATCCTTACAGATGACAGAAAAATTACTTATGTAATTACATATTTAATCCTCTTATGCTCCAAATCCTTGAGATCTAAATTAAAGTTTTGCCGCTGGGAAACTGACCCTGAAAATTTCTATATGGCTTATAAACAATTTATATATAAATATATATAAAATGTTCATACACAGCTTGAGTAGCAATATTGTGTTCCGTTTTAACTCTTTCTTCCATTTTGTATTTTTGGGTAAGAATAAGAAGCACTTCATCCGGTACTTAGTGTCTTTCATTCCAATGTAAGAAAACATTTCTGGAATCTGCATCTGAAATAGCATTTAGATGTATTTACACAGTTTATGCATCTCAGAAGGGACATGGATGCATTTAAACTGCAGTTACAGATGCATGAATAATGTTTTTTTTTTTTAACATAAAACGTTGAATACTGATATTTGAAATTATTTAAAACATGATGAAATGTGAAATTAAAACCGCCAGTAGGTGACAGCAAGTGACTGTTAATGAGTGAGTCATTGAGATTCAACTGATTCATTCAAACGACTGATTCATTCAGAAACAAAGCATTTGACTGTTAATGAGTGAATCACTGAATCATTTATTCAAACACCGTCCATTGCTCAGAGACGCAAAACAGTGCTGTGATCTTCGTTTGGAACTATTTTCGTTAGCAAAATTGAGCAAAAACAGAAAATTAAATCATCCGGTTGTGCGCGCACTTGTTTGCACATGAGCAAAGGTGTTTTTTTAGGAGTCTAACTTGCAAACGCCAGACCACTGATTCATCAAACCTGCTTTCCTGCAGTCCGTGTTCTTCTGACTTCTGACTATTTTGCAGTAAGTAACGAATAAGCTTCGGGGAAGTGTATCGGAGTAAAAGTATACATTTTAATTAGGAAATGTAGTGGAGTAAAAGTAAAAGTTGGCTGAAATATAAAAACTCAAGTAAAGTACAGATACTCCCAAAATATACTTAAGTACTGTAACGAAGTATTATTACTTCGTTACATTACACCACTGCTTATAAACAGCGAGTTGAACATTTACCTGGGCTTTTTGCTGCAGGACCGCAGCATCCTTCTCCACCTGAGCCTGCAGTCGGTCTACATTCTGCCTCAGCTCTGAGACCTCCAGTTTGTGTCTCTGAGACGCTTCCTGCAGCGCCTCCTGCAGGCCACATCTGAAACAGCAGGTTGTCAGAAAACATGGAATGTTTCAGGGTAAAAAAAATAGGGCTGGGGTGAGGCAATAGCATGATGACTGTGTGTGTATACTACACTTTGGTTTTCCGGTAATGTTTTGTTGTTATAAATATAAAATCATTTTCTGCAACAAAATCTGTGTGACATGACTTTAGTAATGATTCATTTAAAACAAATTAAATTTGTTGTATACCAGTAAAAGTGGTTTGGGTCAAAATAATTGCACTCCCTTTCTGTGTTACACTCCAGGTGATTTACATGCATGTGCAAACACTAACGAGAATCTGAATTTTAAATGACAAACAACATTTAATTGCTTGCTTGCTGTTAGGGTTCTAGAGTTCTTTTGCAAAACAGAAAGAGTAAAATTCTTAGAACATAAAATGCAGTAATTATGAAACTAAATTTGTAGTGAAAAATCTCTCTTAGCCACATCAAACAGTACAAACACTGTCAAAAGTGTTTTGTTATTCAGTCATAGTTTTTTAATACTGAAAAGTGATGTCACTCACTGATCAGGGGGTTAGTCACAACTGATGGTGAAATTCATTATGCCTGAGCAGTCAAAGATTCATTTCGATATATTAACTTGAAAAAAATAAAACTGACCCCACAAATTTTTTTTCCAAAGATTACTTTTGTTCATAATGTCCCAAAAAAAAAAAAAAAAAAACTCATACAGACAATAACAAATTTGTTAATAAATATGAGGAAGTAAAATCCTAACTGAAAAATGATAAACATTTAGTACTTTGATGTTCAGGTATGACCTGTTCAGGTACGATTAAGAGATTTGATGTTTAACTCAGACATGAAACTTGGAATCTATTTGCATGTCATTTGTGGTTTGTGTGGTATACTCATACTATATTAAAAGGAAAAGTTCACCCAAAAAGTTAAAGTTCAGTTCATCATTGCTCATCATGACGTTCCAAACCAGTCTGACTGACTTTCTTCTGTGGAACATTTAAGATGTCCTTTTGAGATTTTTTTTTTGGCATACAATGAAAGTTAAAAAGGCTACCAATTTTTTTTTTTTTTTGTTAATGTTCTTCAAAATGTCGTCTTTTGTGTTTCGGAGAAGAAAACGTCATAAGTTTCAGAATGACATGAGGATGAGCACATTTTAATTTAAAGTTAAGCAACAACCAAGTGGACAAACTACAAACAGTTCAGCTAGACAATTGGATAATACTTTATTTTAATTTCACTTTACATCTACTGTTAAACTATTTAATGCATTTTGAATGTTATATATTTATATGCATGATAGATATTCAAATTACATATTAACACATATTTAAGCCATATCTAACTGAAAACTCAGTTCAAACCCAGCCAGTCCTTCTGTTCCCTGGCAAATGAGCATTACGGAGTATACCTGAGTTTGAGTAACTCACATGGTCTGCTTCAGAGTCTGCTGCTCCGTGTCTTTCTGGATTCTCAATTGGTCTAAGGTGAGCTGAAGATCTGAGATGGTCTCACCAAAATCAGACAACAGCTCCAACATATGGCTCTGTCTTTCCACTGAGTACACAAGAGAGTGTCTTCATAACCATCTAACTATCTATCTATATGGATTAATTATATTATTACTAGGGCTGCACGATTAATCGCATGCGATATTTAATGCGCATCTCGTCAGAAAGCCGGTTCTGTAATCAGTGGTAAATCTCCATCACCTGCCGGCTTTCACATTGAGCAGGATTAACTACACAGAGCCGTTGTTCACTGACGAGCTGCGCAAAACCACGTTCATATTCG
>NW_015536535.1:480338-484036 GCF_001515605.1 Sinocyclocheilus anshuiensis
AAAGTATTACCGGATTGACAAACAATTGAGGAAAGAAGAGAGAACATTCAGTTTGTGGGTTTTGCTCTTATATACTTACATTTGGAGTTAGATGTCAGTAACATGATTATTCTGTTTGGTTCTCTCTCTCTCTACAACCCCAACAGTGCATACATGTTAAATCAGAAATATATATTACAGAGTTAAACATGTTAAAGCAAATGTTTCTTATTTCATTCTCCCTCCCTCTCTCTCTCTCTCTCTCTTTTTTATCTCTCTCAGGAGTTGAAGCCTACACAGAGCCGTTGTTCTCTGACGAGCAGAGCAAAAAATCGCGTGAATATGATCGTGGTTTAGCGCAGCTCGTCAGTGAACAACGGCTCTGTGTAGTTAATGCTGCTCAATGTGAAAGCACGCAGGTGATGGAGATTTACCGCTGATTACAGAACCGGCTTTACTGATAAGATGCGCGTTAAATATCGCATGCGATTAATCGTGCAGCCCTAATTATTACACTCACATATAGACACAAACACAGATATAACATACATATACATACATATTTGAGATTGAATCTAACGTAAGTACTAATATATGAATGTGTTATCAAGGAATGTACCTTTCACTTCTGTGTGTGTAGTTGGTGGTATTCGGGTAAAAGCACTGGTTTCACTGCCAATGCCATCTTGTTGCACCTCCCTCTCCTCTGCAAAACATTACACAACATAAGAGGGCTGCACAGTTATGATGAATACATCTCTATTCAATTTTCCCTCGATGTAAGTGATCATTAAAAATAATAATAAAAGTTTAATAGAACTGACATCAAAACTTTTGTGTGGAGCTGTATTCCATGTTCTTAAATGTACACATCCATAGTCCTATAAACTACGTCTAAGACCTTTTGAATCACCACTACATTCTCACACACGAACATGTCTGTGATTATTTACAAGTTTTGCAAGAAACCAGAAACCTTTGACACAACAGGAAAAGATCCTCAATAAATTATGCAGGATTAGAACTGCTTTCCAACAAGACAAAACAAGCACCAAACACTAACGCACCTGAACCCATAGGAGACTCTGTCTCAGGTTCCTGTGTCTTCATCATGGCCACCATAATAGAATCCACAAAAGAGCTGGAGGGATGTCGATGAGACTGCAATGTCTTATCAGAGTTCTCTGACTCCTGAGAAATGCAAAACAATGTTATTAATTCAGCAAAAAAGCACCTTGAATAAATATAGCATACACAATAAAAAAAAACTCTAACCATTCACTGGAGTGATGTCAATTAACAACTAATTTGTACTATTCTATATCAAGTTTTTCCACTTAACAAAACCTAGAAACAAGTAAACCCAACAACATTTACTTGTTATACCTTAAAACGTTGATTTAGAAAACTAAATTAACAAAAAATTGTACTAGAAAATACCCATAAGCACATTTCAGATTTTAAACTTTCTTGTGAAATTGACCAAATTACACAAGAAACTGCAAACAAGTGTTGTTACTGTTAACTAAAATTATTTAAAAAATAATTTTAATTAAAATAAGGCTGAAAAAAAAAAATTTAAATATTCAACTTAAATTAGAAATGTTGCCATGACAACTAATTAAAAAATTATTAAAAATAAAAAATAAATATTTGAAAAATATGTTAAAAAAGGTTGAATATTTAAAAAAACTATAATATAAAAAGAACAACTAATATAAATGAGAAAAACAACAATTTCACTTTTAAATTTTTAAACTTAAAATGAAAATTGAAAACAAAAATTAAACCTTCAGTAATTCAGAGCACATAAATTATGAGAAGTGTAGTAAAGCATAGGGACCTTGGAGGTTAGAGACTCCTTTAAGATGCTCGTGAGAGAGCAAACTCTGTGGTTTAGAAGCATGACATCATTAGATGCCTGAGCCATCTGCTCTCCTTGTTCCAGCAGCATGCTGCGGGCTTTGTCTCGTGTACTGTCCAGCTCTTCCTGAAGGGACTCTTTCTCAAGCCTTAGAGAAGAGATTCCATCAGAAAAAGACTTCCATTCATTCTGATTTGTTCTAAAAAGTAACAGTGAGTAGACAGGAATATTCTGTACCGCAATTGTTCCAGCGCTAGTTTGAGGTCTTCACACTCCAAGTTTCTCTCTCTCAGGCCCTGTAAGTGGCACCTCAGCAATCGCTCACTTTCCTCCATCTGTTCCCGTGCCATTTCATTTTCTGCCTGCAAGAACTGATAGAACAAAATACATTTCTGTTATAATGGGAGTAACTGGTATTTCTAAATTATTGTGAATGTTTTGGTGTAAAGTCTAATATCTCATCACCTCACTCATTTCTTTGGCACTGGATAGTTCAGTCTTCACTTGAGCCAGTTGTCCGAGCTGGTGGTGATGAATCTCAGCTTTAGTGTGGAGTTCTTTAATCAGGCTTTCTCTCTGCGACAGTGTGTCCTCATATTCCTCTAGCTGCTTCCTGGAAGTCTGCAGTGCTTCCTCAAGCCTGCCGAAAGCATATATACATATTAAAAAAGTAAATTTTGTACATGTATTAATACAACAATAAACAAAAGAAGGGAGATCAAAATGTGAAGATATACCAGTTCGCTCTCCCTGTAGCTTGCTGTGCATCACACATTGACTGCTGCAACCTAAAGTAGAAAAATAAAATAATATAGAATTGCACCCTATTATGTTGCTCCAAACCAATATGATTTTTTTTTCGTTCATTCAGTGTATATGTAGGTAGGTCAGTGTGGTCCAATGTTGTTAACTGCACTGGCAAAAGAGTTAAATATTTAGCAAAATATCTTTTTGTGTGCCCTGCAGAGAAATAAACGAATGATACAGGTTTATTGCAATAAATGAGTAAATACATTTTTGGGTGAACTATCCCTTTTAAACACTATCCATTTTAGAAGGTTTCCATATAGTTGTCAACATTTATAAAATTGTGTAATATCAATAAAAGTTAAGGTCCTCTTTCAATGGTTTACCTGGTATGAGTTTAACAATTTCACATAGGCTCTGGGGAATTTCACATGATGTTTTATTTTTTTAAATTTATGTTTATATTTTCTGTCACAACCATCATATCAACTTTTTTTTATACATCTTCCCTCATTTATTCCACAAGTAATTAGCTCATAATTAGGTCTCCATTCATTTGTCTGGTTTGAAATGTATTAAAGGGGTCATAAAGATCATTATTTTGTGTATTTGGTGTAACAGAATATGTTGACATGCTTTAATGTTCAAAAAACACATTATTTTTCAAATACTGTACATTATTGTAGGTCCTCTATGCCCCGCCTCTGTCAAACGCTTCGTTTTCTACAAAGTCCCTCCTTCCGACAAGCGCAGTCTGCTCTGATTGGCCAGCTGACCCAGTGCATTGTGATTGGCCGAACACCGCAAGCACTCGTCGGAAATGTAACGCCCCTTACCATAATCGCGAGCTTCATCTTTCAAAATAAATGTAAAGACAGAGCCCGAAAGGGGAACAGAGTCGCGTGACAGACACAGTGATGAAGCTGGTATGTGTTTGCAGTACACAAGCCACGGTTAAGACAGCTGACGTGCTATGATTTCTGACAGACATCAGAATTTTTTTCAGTTCACTCTCCTGTGATGTGACCCTGTTCCCCTCACACACACACACACGACGCGTTACTCTGCGCTGCGCAAAACTCCGCATTTGAACAGTCAATAGCAAATA
>NW_015536535.1:492470-498024 GCF_001515605.1 Sinocyclocheilus anshuiensis
CACACACACATGATGCGCAAAACTCCGCACTTGAACAGTCATTAGCAAATACTTAAACTAATAACAAAACAGTAGCTTATTCAGAAGCGCCAGATTGTCATAGCAAAGTCAGAATTACCTCCTCTCCTAGGTTCACGAAACGGTTGTCCATAAAATGCATTGCTGTTCTGTTGTAAGTAATCTTAAAGATTCCTAAATGCATCTACTTTCGGAAGGCCAAATAAAGTGCTTTTGATTTCGCCTAGAAACACACAGCGTCTCCCTGACATGGCTGCTTCAACACTAACTGCGGTTACTGAAACCATGCCTTCTTTCTTTGCGTGAACATTTGGGCGGCATTACGCAAATATTTCCACATAGTGAGGTAGATATGTGGGGGCGTGTTAGAACAAGCCGTTTTAGGGGGGCGTGGCAGAGTCTTAACTTTGATAAAGAATATCTCTTTGGTTTTGAGACTTTAGTCTTTGCAACTTCAGGGATCTTATCTATGCACAATCAGCTTGTAACACTCCAAAGAGAGAGGAAAACTTGAAATCGCATCATATGACCCCTTTAAACAATTATCCATCCATCCTAGAGATGTACAGATCAGCTCTAACACCACCCGAATGCTCTGTTAAAAATAAATCATCCACCCGACACCCACAGGAACTAATGATTTTCTCTGATTTAGATATAATCTAATTTTCATTGTTAAGCGGTATGATATGGCAGGAGAGTGCAGAGGGGAGGTGCTTTGGGGACTCGAGCCCATACCCCTTTTCAAAATTAACCAAAAGTGCCTCTCAACAATTATTAACATTAATATTGTGGTCAATAAAACAAAACACATTTGAATTATAATTTATGAATTGCGTGTCTTGCTCAAACAAGCTGAAATTCCATTGTCAATCGCCAATGTGAAGTGGAGTGGTAATTTCCCAGTCTTATTCATAAAATGTTTTTGTTTTTTTTAAACAAACGCAAAATGGTGAAAATAGAAATCATCACATTAATGGTAAGTATTGTTCAATTTACTGTACTGTATTTTAATATATCTTTCACTGTTTGGTGAAACTATCATGATCAGTTAAATGAAGCCCAAGTGCCACCTATGGGCTTATTATGTGAAGAATAGGCTGTTAGATCAAGAACACACGAAATGGTTACACGAATTGACTTTATTACATTACCACTTTTGATAATTACTCAGCAATAGTTAATAATTAGGTTTTTAAACACGTTCACTTTTTAGAGAATATAGCTAATATTTCCATCATTAATGAATTCTCATCCACCCACAACACACACACGATTAATCAGAATGTTGATTTTTTTTTATGACTTGGCCTGTCTGACTTGTGCATTATCCGCGCAGTGTCAGCAGATATAATCACGACCAACGCATAGCTATTGCATACTGTACACTATGTTCTGGTGTGTGATGATAACACTTGAAGCAAAGATTCTGTACACTAGAGAAGTGGTTCTCTACCATTTAAACTCAAGGACCCTAAACAACAATAAATAATCCAAGGCCCTATGACAGTTTTTTTGTGATTTACTGGAAAAGGATTAGAGATAAGGATTTATAAATGTTTTGCTTAAAATTTCTGCCTAATAAATTATTTTAGAATGTGGCACAGCTAGGAAAAAAGTATATTCATTATAAAAATGCCCATAGAGTTATAAGATTTTATGAATTTACACGACTTAAAGGGTTAGATCACCCAAAAATGAAAATTAGCCCATGATTTACTCACTCTCAAGGCATCCTAGGTGTATATGACTTTCAGACGAATCCAATCAGAGTTATATTAAAAATTGTCTTTGATCTTCCAAGCTGTTTAATGGCAGTCAGTGGGTGTTGCAGTGCATCAGTCCAAAAGAAGTGAAATAAAGCGCATCCATTCATAATAAAAAGTGTCTCACACGGCTCCGGGGGGTGAACAAAGGCCTCCTGTAGCGAATCTATGCGATTTTGTACGAAAAATATCCATATTCAAAACGCAGTGTTTCCCCTGCCATTATATTAGGGGGCGGCCCGCCCTCCCAATGGCACCCCCCACCCCCCTTGAAGGTCAAGTTAATTACATTTTTTTATTTACTTTTATTTTCTCTATAGCGCCAGATCACAACAGAAGTCATTTAAAGTTACCTTTTCAATAGAACAGGTCTATACCTTGTTCTTTTATTAAACAAACTAAATAGCCTTATGTTATTTATCTTATTTACACGACGGCATGTCATTTCTGTCTCTACGTTACATGGTCGCGCTCTCTGTATCTCGCACAGCAGAGTTCCGCCCCGATGCGCGCACACAAGTGAGCACACTCCCACTAGTATTTGTAAATATTAAGCCGCAAAACGACTATTTAAATATGAATTCTGTGTGTTAATGAATGGCGAAGACGCGTGGTTTTGTTTACTACTGGTACTGAAGCGCGCGACGCTTCCGGTGATATTAACGTCTGCCATCTCACTGATGAGGACATAAATACATGAACAACATCTCCAGAACTGCTCTGAGAGTCACTTAATGAGCATTTTACCGTTTCGTTTGAGTAAAACTATCCTCATATCACATACACACAGAAATGTAAAGGTATTCATGGCAACCCGTCAAAATAAAAGTTCGGTTTAACTTGAAGACATTGCGGCAGAAATATATTACTATTGTTCAGTAGAATGTACGTAATAGGCTACTACTACCAGAACTGCTCTGAGAGTCACTTAATGAGCATTTTACCGTTTCGTTGGAGTAAAACTATCCTCATATCATATACATACAGAAATGTAAAGGCATTCACGGCAACCCATCAAAAAAAATGTTTGGTTTTACTTGAAGACATTGCAGCACAAATATATGGACCCTTTTCACATTTCCGGGTTTCTCAGCAGCGGAAGTCGTGAGGATTTACGATGCTGATGACCGTTAAACATGTCATCACAGTCTTGTGAAAAGGGTCCATTACTGTTGTTCAGTAGAATGTACGTAAAACTACTACTAAAATTATTAAAACCTTATTTTTAAGAAATAATCATACAATATTTCTTCAGTATTTTGATTGTAATATTAAATGTGCAATGTGTAATATTTACAACGATCTATTGACAGAAATGCAATATAATATACATAACTATGTTTTCAGATGTGTATAAAGACCTTACTTAATTAACCGTTATGTTTTTATTACCTTAGATTGAGCAATTTCTATCTACATACACCGCGGGTCCCCTTACATGGAAGTCGCCACCATGTTTCTACAGTAGCCCTAAACGGACAAACTGCTCTACACAGCACGCCTCACCGCTAGATGCCGCTAAAATTTACACACTGCACCTTTAAATCCCCTTTATTTTCCAAAAAAAATCAAATATGTTTAATTTTCATTATTTAAGATAAATTAAATGAATGTTTTATGCCTTAAATGTAAATACTCAACACAGAATTTCTGAGGGGGAAAAAATCGTAAGGCTATTGTAAGAATAACTGAAACTTGTTTTTATGCTTTCAAATAATTAGAAATGCTAAAACACAGAATTTGGTAACAATAAAACATAAGGTTGGAAAAAATAAAACATTTCATAGGACCCCAAACATGTAATTTGTGTTAAACTTTTAATAAATTGTTGTTAAATTAAGTTTCATGATTTTAATTCAATAGACATGCTTTTTGATTAATACAATTTAATTTAGCCATTAAAAAGGAGTCCAGAAAAAATAAAACTGAAAAAATGGAATCTGCTTCCGTGTACAACAGTGAGCGCAAGCTAGATTAAAGTGATTATTACGTTTTAAATATGGATATTTTTCTTACAAAAATGCACGGAAACAGCTTGGAAGATCAAAGACAATTTTTTATATAACTCCGATTAGATTCGTCTGAAAGAAGAAAGTCATATATACACCTAGGATGCCTTGAGGGTGAGTAATTCATGGGCTAATTTCCATTTTTGGGCGAACTAACCCTTTAAATTACTCTAGAACAGGGCTGTAAAACGAGCCCTGCAGATTCTAGCTTCAACTCTAATTAAACGCACCTGATACAGCTAATCAAGTCTTTCAGGGGCCCATTCTTCGTACGCGAATTACTCAGTTAGCTGGATTTTAATATTGGAAATCTGACATGATCTTCGAAGCTCATCCTGGAGTTGCTGTCATAGCAGCAGGTCCGCTAACTCAAACCTGGTCAGGAGCAGACTTATTTCACGTAAACAGGATTAGATTGTATAATTTTAAGTGAAGGTAATACTAAGGCTATTTTCTTATAAGAGCACCTTATTAAACCAGGAAAAATAATTACATATATGTAACCCTGGACCACAAAACCAGTCATAATTAGCACGGGTATATTTGTAGCTGGGCGATATATAAAAAAAAAATTATATCTCGATATTGTCAATTTTTACGATATTTGATATACATCTCGATATGTTTGCATTTGCTTTTAAATAATAAAAAAACATGAATTTATTTTGCCCCCATTAAAAAAAACAAAAACAATTTAGATAGAAGTTATTGTTACAAAGTAAATACAAAATGTTTAGTGCAAATTTAAGCAGTTAAAAAAATCTAGACCAAGTGATCACTTACTGCTTTTTATTAAATTAACACATGTATATGTAACTGAAGTAGCGCAAAACAAATATACAGAAAGTGCATTGTCAACTTTTTTGGTGCATGCAATTCACAATTTACACTGTGCAGCTGGGGGAAATAATTAAACTGGGATAAGTATTTTTTTTACAAGTTTTTAGCTAAGAGCACACGTCTGTCAACTGTCTCTGGTTTAAGAGAAGCTCTGTGGCATGAAACTGTTCCCACTGGCACTAAAAACCCTCTCAGATGGGAAGCTAGTTGCTGGAACACATAGGTCTTTCTTTATATTTATATATATATATATATATATATATATAAATACCAAAGACTTATGCACTCTCTCTGTCTATATTATGAAAACTGGTAAAACAAATGAAAAATATTATAACAGTGAAATTCCTAATAGTAATTCCAAATTGCCACAGCCGATGTTTCTCTATTAAAACGACAGCGATTGAGTAAGTGCATTTATTTAGCAACCACAATCGTAAACTATACAGTCGAGATCTCATGACAGAACACAGACCGGCTGAGTGACACTTTCATTTAGATCGCTAAACTCCAGCTTGTTTTAATACACGAGTTTCACAATTTGAGTTGAATTACTGAAATAAATGAACTTTTCCACGACATTCTACTTTATTGAGATGCACCTGTATGATCAAAAAAGGCTGTGAAAATAAATATGCACTGTTAATCATTTTGATCTTTTATTTTATTTTTTTTATCACAAATATCTAACCTTTCATTGAACTAAAACAATTGAAAATGGGGGAAAATCTCAACGAAATAAATGTTTTTCTCAAATACACGTTGGACACAATTATTGGCACCCCTAGAAATTCTTACGAGTAAAATATCTGTGAAGTATATTCCCATTCATATTTACAATTCTGAGCCTACCAGGGTGATTATGAACATGAAATTATCCAGCCATGGCTTCCTGTTTCACAGGAATATAAATAGGAGGGA
>NW_015536535.1:498324-498981 GCF_001515605.1 Sinocyclocheilus anshuiensis
TGTTGTTTGGAAGAAAAAAAAAAAATCAAGAAAAGAAAATGCTCTCATCCAAAAACAATCCCCAGCATATCCAGCATATTCACACGACTGGAACTTCAAATGAGACTGGCTTCTATGGTCAGATTTTTTTATCTTTTTTAGCAACAAACACTCAAGATGGGTTTGGTGCACACAGGGATAAAAAGTACACTAAGTGCAAATAGCCTTGCCTACACTAAGTGCAAACAATGCCCACCATGTACCAGCCATAGTGGTGTAGGGAGTAAGCCACATAAAAGTAGCTTTTGACATGATCAACCTGAGTTCGAATCCATCTTTTGCTGAACTTGCTCTTCTCCTTTTTCCCATCACATATCAGATCATAAAAGCGTTTACTTTCAATGAAGAAAATATTTGAAAAGTGGAAATAATGTGCATAACAAGAGTTTAATAATGAAGTATATCGGGGTTAGGGGTAGGTGTATGGAGGGCTTTTTGTCCCAATATGGTGGCATCCATTTAATAATTTTAATAAATAGAATAATTTACAGTCTACGTTACTATTGCATCCTGTTAATGTACAACAAAGCTGAGGTGCAAATAGTATTTGCCACTATTTATAAGTATAAATAGTATCTAACGACTATTTACACTTATTGCAAAGAAAATGATTAGTAT
>NW_015536535.1:499979-513085 GCF_001515605.1 Sinocyclocheilus anshuiensis
ATGCATGGTGAGGAGGAGAGTTTGAGTGGCTAAAGACTCTCCAAGGACCACAGCTGGAGAATTGCAGAAAATAGATGAGTCTCAGTGTCAGAAAACCTTTACAAAAAAAATCAAACAGCACCTACCCCACATGTTGTTTGGGAGGATTTCAAGAAAAAAAAAAAATCAAGAAAAGAAAATGCTCTCATCCAAAAAAGGGTGCCAATAATTCTGACCACGACTGTATATGCGGGTGACTGATGAATCCCAGGAGTCCCAGGAGTCTCAAAATGCTTTTATGATGCACAATTAATTTAAACAGTCAGTTCTGTCTTAAGATGGATCTCATGGATTACAAAAATTTAGTTACTGTCACGTATAACAAATCCGCTTCAAAATTAAATGAACTGCTAATTACAATACTCTTGACACTGAAAAATGCAAAGCCTGTACAAATACTAATGGTGAAAAATAACTGGGAATCATTTAAAAAAAAAAAAACATACACATTTTATTTATCTATTAGAACTTTTATGCATTTTGCTCGCTTGACTATTTCTTTGATCTCAGTTATATGATTTCATTACATTGCTATCTTTCTGCCAGCCAATCACTGCTTTTCTGATCATAGTTTCAAGTATTGATATATTTGAAAACTACAATGAATGTGTGTTGAAGTAGGGTTGGAACTAAACTCTCCAGAAACTGAGTTTTATACCCTGCTCTGGAATCACACTTTTAAAATTAGGCTCTTTCATACAGTATATCCAGGTTTTTCAAGAAAGTGGCAACTCCGGATCTTCAATGGATCTTGACGAGGGAATAACGATGAGAAATATGACACAGGCACTGACACCCTGATTGAGAACCACTGTTCTAGATTCTCATACGAATAAATAGAATAGAAATTATTCTAGGTCAAAACTCTAAATTGGTGTATCCCTAAATTAATGGATGTAATTTAGTCATCCAAAAAGCAATATGAAATGAATTGATTTTCAAAAAGCAAATTCCACAAGTGGATTTCTGCATACTTGCTGGTCTCAGAGGCAAGGGTCTGTTCTAGGAAGGCGTAAGAGGCCAATGTAGATGTGACCGTTGCTGAGAGCTCAGTGCTCCTCCTCTGCAGCTGAAAGCGCTCCTCTTCTGCCTGAATCAGCTGCTCCCTCAGCACTGACATCTCTGAACAAACACACACAGCAGAATCAAGAAAAAGCTCTCCTTTGACTACACAGGGAATAAGTCAATTCAAAGTAAATCACTGTCACACCTGAGGTCATAATGGTCTGCTGCATGTTCAAGTCTGAAATCTGTTGACTGGCATCTTGTAAGCCTGATCTCATGTGCTCTAGTTCATTTTCCATCTGGGGATTAATGGAAACAGCGATTAAAAAAAGACAGACTGCATCTAAAGTAAATGCATAAAGTAAAGAGATTAAAGGAGTCACATCATATATTTTCCTGTCTCTTTTTTTAAATGAAACAGTTTCATGGGTGATGAAGATACACTAACATTCACAACTTTAGACAGGCAACAAAAATGTATCCGTATTAAGGACCGTAAAATGATGGACTAATGAAGCAGAGCAGGATTTACAAGCTTGTTTTGACCTCACTGATTGGAGCATTTTTGAAGCTGCTGCCACCGATCTGGACGCAGCATTTTTGCATATCAGTTTAACTGTCTGTAGCCTGAACTTAAAAAAATAATAATAATAGATTCCTGCAAACCCAATCCAAGGCATTTAAATATTTGGTTTGAAATGCAATTTAAATGATTTCTGAAAATGCCACTTAAAGGGACAGATCACCCAAATATGAAAATTACCCCATGATTTATTCACCCCCAAGCCATCATAGGTGTATATGACTTTCTTCTTTCAGACGAATACAATCAAGAGTTATTTAAAAAAATGTCCTGGCTCTTCCAAGCTTTATAATGACAAGTGAATGGCTGTTGATATTCAACAGTGCAATAGAAGTTCAATAAGGTGCATCCATCATAAAAAAAGTATCTCACATGGCTCTGGGGGGTTAATAAAAGGTTCCCTTTCTTACAAAAACTCGAACTGATTAATTTTTGTAGGACAAATATCCATATTTAAAACTACATAAGCCGTAATCTCTAGCTTCCACAAACTGTCGTACACGTGTTCACGAGAGAGTGGCATTCCAGCCGATGACGTAGGACATATGCGTAGCGTGGTGAGAAGTGGCAAACGCAGAAGCACATTTTGATTTAAGCCAAGAGTAGACTGGTTTCCTTTACTCCTGTAAACAAAACTTGGTTCTCGCGAGATTGGCATATTCTGACTGGAGCTTACGCTACGCCTCTGTCCTATGGCATCCACTGAAATGCCACTCTCTCTTATAACATTGATTGTATTCTTCTGAAAGAAGAAAGTCATACACACCTAGGATGGCTTGAGGGTGAGTAAATCATGGGGTAATTTTCATTTTTGGGTGAACTATCAGTTTAACTGTAAAATCTTAAAATGCAATTGCAGACACATAATCTGATTCAATGCAGCAAATTTACATTTTGCTGCACCTTTCCATGCTGACATACTCTTTATTTTATTGTCTTTTTGGCATTGTGTTGAAGTCATCATTACCACATAACAAGTGAACCAGATATTGATCAAACTGCCTTTACAAACAGATCTAATTTCATCACTCCAGTGTGGACAGTCAATCCTAAAGAAAAACTAATTGGATTTATGTGCTGTAAGGCTGCACAACATCAATCTCTTAATATTGCAAATTACCATAAGCATATTGTCAGAAATAAGACTTTAATTCACTAATGTACAGAATTTTATAAAGATACAGAGAAAAGTATAGAGTAGACAAAATTGTCTTTTGGTTCGTGTGCACACCAATGACATGAGACAAGCAAGCAGCTGTGATGCGAGTATAAAGTGAAGAATTAGCAACTACAGAGATGGAGTCACGTCAGCAAAATTGGCCACAATTTTTACATGCAAAAACAGATTTCTCACAAATCACACACTATGTCACTTTCAGTCCAGGTATCTCTCTCTTGGTCAAAGTGGTGAATCTGAGTGGGGCAATCTTTTGCCCTCACATGAAATTCAGATTGCATGAATTCCTATTAAAATTACTGTTTTTTTTTTGGCAACAATGGTAAATGTGACCGCATTTTGACATGCAATATCTGGTCGAAATGAAGTCTCAGTCAATTTTGGTCTGATTTTAAAATCAAAAATAACGTCACTGGATCTGTTTCTCACAAATTCTGTCTGTTCTTCAGACAGAATTTGTAAGCTATTATATGGCTTCAGAAGAATTTTTTCTTACAGTTTTTTAGGTTCCTTTCAGGTTTGACAGACATGGAACTGAGAATGAATAAATAATGAGAAAATTTAATTTCAGTGGTAAATGTCTAACCAGGTCTCTCTCTTCCACGGCTCTGACTCTCATTTCCAGATGCTGCTTGCTGCTCTCCACGGCAGTTGTAGTCCTCTGATGGAGCTGGTGAAGCACTGGGTTTATCCTCTGAATCAGCTCTTGAGCCTTTCTCAGCTTCCCATTGAGAAAAGGGGGAAACATTTTTATTTTGCTCCTTAAAGACTGAGTTAGCAAAATTTAGAATGCTATTTTTATTTCAGTATCTAAACACACTGCACACTGATGTGAAGTCTTACCTCAACTAACAAGCTCATGTGATCTTCTTGCTTCCTTCTCAAATGGTCATTTGCTGCACTGATGGATTCCATGTATGACTTGCTCAGTTCAACCTTGGAGAGGTCACACAACTCACTCAGAATACAAGGACGTTGCACACACAGTCAAGCAAGCCTTCACTTTTAGGCTGATGATACACGGGGCAACTTTTTGAGCAATTTTGCTGGGCAATTTTTTTTGAGCAATGTTGCTTGGGCACATTTGACATTTCCACTGAAAATGGGTAACAAATTTCTATCTGGATACTTTAGATCGGTTGTGGGCCCTGTGTCTCATCTGGTTGCCCATTGACGGCAACATTAAAGGTGACATATCACGAAAATCTGACTTTTCCAGGTTTTAAGTGCTATAATCAGGTACCGGTGCATCTACCAATCAAGGAAACGTGAAAAAGATTAACTCAGTAACTTTGTTTTGATAAGCTTTTTTCTGCAAGCATCTGAAAAAACGAGCGCGTCTGATCTCGCTCCCCTAGTGACGTTGCAAAGGGATCTCATTGTAATATTACCGCCTCTTAATCTGTAAGTTTCCACCCACAGCACCATCATTTTGATTTCGCAAGCGACAACGATGTACCAGTTCTAATTCTAGTTTGAGCAAAACATGCTAACTGTTCTGCCTTTGGCTGCACAGACGAGCACAGAACACTATTTAGAGTCCCAGCCTCAGAGGAGACAAGAGAGCAGTGGATTTATTGATTAATTTACTGTATATTGCTGCTGCCACAGATCTAAAATAAACGTGATTTATTTCTCAGCTGTTGACCTTCACAGTCATAACCGACTGTTTTTGTAACTTATGCGTGTTTTTAACGTAATCTTGTGTGTGAATGAGAACACAGTTTAGTACTCACATGCTGTGACAGCCACTTTCTGTCCGTGTGCTACGGATGTGTGCACTCAGAAAACCGTATATCGGAAGTTTAAACTAATATGGTTTAAAACGCATGATTTCAGCTCGATAAACATGATAATCAGAACCAAAACAGATGTTTTTAGTAGGTCCTAGGTGTAATGGCGCAGCTCTAATCTGGAAAAGGGGGCGGGGAGCAGCAGCTCATTTGCATTTAAAGAGACAGGCCCAAAAAACAGCGTGTTTCTGCTTCCACTCAAAATAGGCATTTTCAAAATGATATAATAAATGATCTGTGGGGTATTAACTAGAACTAAAACTCCAGTTTCATTCTGGGGACCCCTGAGACGTATATTACATATTGTAAAAAGAGGCGTAATATGTTACCTTTAACTAAAGTTGCCCGGCAACATTGCTCAAAAAGTTGCCCCGTGTATCATTAGCCTTAGAGTGTCTGTGGTCACTATTAAGCTAGTGGGAAAATTATATTTTTCATGTAAATTGAGGTAGGGATGCAAGCAATATGAGCAGACCAGTGATGGGTAAGCCAGTTTGAGGGCTGACATCAGTTCCTGTTGAGACCCAACAGTGTGCTCTAGTTCTGCCACCTGAGCAGCATGATAGTCCCTCAACTGCTGCGTTACATTGAAGGCCTGCACACAAAGACAAATGAACAGGATAAGAGGCAAAGATCAATAGGATATTAATAAAAAAATCTTGTGTTCCTAAGCTTCAGCAAAACCAATAAAAATGTCTTCTAACCGCTTCCTTCTCCTCTAGAGCCTTGTCCATGCGATGTCTCATCTTTTTCATCTTTTGCTCCATCCTCTGAAGCGTTTCCTTGTACCTCCCATAAAGAGACTTCATCTGACTGACCTACATAACACAAACTTTTTATGAGATGTGATTTCTTGACAAATATCTTCTATGAAGCTTATGAAATACATAAGCAGTGACTTACCTGTCTAGATAGAGTTTCTTGATCAACATTAACAGTATTTCCAATCTGTTGCATCTTGAAGATGACATCCTCTGTGCTAGACTTAAAAGAATCCTATAGAAGAATGATAATATTTTAGGCCTGTAAAATTGAAAAATGCAAATGTAACTTTAAAAACTTATAGGGCATCTCTCACCATCCCAATCCTCATTGGTTTAATGATGTTATATAAACTGTGAAGAACCTCCTGATCATGCTCAAGACTCTGAATTCTTTCCAGGGCAGTGCCATACAAATCTTTATATGTCCCATTCTGGAGAACAAAGACAAGATAAAGAAAATCAATACCAGACATATTCAGAGTTTTTCTTCCAAAAAGGTGTCTGTGGAGCTGGGTTGTTACCTGTCTGAGCTCAGTGTGGTCTGTCTGGATGAGTTTCTCTCTGAGATCTGATGGAGAAGTGTTTTTGCTCGAATTATGAGCCCGTGCAGAAGTGAGCTGCTGGGAAAGAACCTCCACCATGATGAGCGTAGAAGTCAATCTCTGCTCCAACTCTGATCTAGACAGATGCTCCATATTTCCAGGCATCAGGCTTCAAAGAGGGATTCATAAAGATACAATGTAGATCACATCAACAGAGAGACAACAATTCATGCTTATCTTACTTACTTCCATAGCACAGAGTCAGTTGAAGTGCTGGCATCAGAAACATTAACCTTGACAACCTCCTTTAAAATTTCTACCGCTGCTGAAGTATTAACGCTCCGCTCCATCCGCTGAACCGGGGTGCTCCAGACACAAGCGCTACGCATCACTACTGGAGAAGTGCTCACTAAAGCACTGTGGTGATTCACTGGTGCTGGAGTAGGAACAACCATCTTCCCTGACACAACCATCAACAATTCAGCCATCTGTCTGAGCTGTTCCTGCAGAGGCCCATTACCCAAAACTGGAGGGGCATTCAACAACTTCTGATTGTCTTCAGAAGCCATTTTAGGTTCTACATCCTTTGTCTTGGGTGGGTCTTGAGGAACAGGTGTATAGCTAAAAGCATTAGCCAGGGATGTGGAGTTCAACAGTGGAGGAGGCATTGGACTCTCCGGGAGCTCAGGCCATAAATGGCTCATTGGGTTCTCAGTTGTGTGGTCATGTAAAACACTCCTGCTTAGGGTGGGTGTCTTTGGAGTGCAGGAACCTGTTAGAGCAATAGCAGTAGGAAGATCCTGATTAACAGAGACAGCTTCACCAGATCTATCACAGAACCGCATAACTTCGATCTCTGGGGGGATCTCCTCATCCTTCAAACCCAGTGTCTTATCTTTGAGAATGCTGGTTTCCAAGCCAACATTTTCAATAAAGGCAACTTGAGGAGAAAGGTTTTCCTCAAAATATGAAACTGCCTCTTTCCTTTCCGGCAGAAACTGTTCATCACAGTATCCCTCCACATCCTTTCTAGTCATGACAGAAGATTCATCCTTGGGCACCTTGTATTTTTCATCACTGTTGCTTAATTGTACAACATCTGAACTTTCCATATTATTTTTACCATTTAATACTGACAAATGTTGGTTTGACTTCTGGTTAGCAACTGTCTTTGATGCTTCTGTTTCACAGCATGAGACAGATTCATACATTTCCTGTGTATTGTTTCCAAGAGGTGATGTTAAACTACCAACTGTATTTCCAGGCTTTTTCAAAAGACTTGGTGAGAAAAGCTGTGACTTGGAACTGACCCCATTTTCAGTAGTCAACATATTTAGGACCAGTGGCTTTTCCTTAGCATGGCAGTAAATATGGTCAACATGCTTCCTTCCTGGTGTCAAATAAGCAAAGCTTTGGCCATCATTTTCACTGGTGTCATTTAAACAAGACGGACTTTGTTCTTCAGCAAGATTGTCCATGAGCACAGACATTTTTGACACGCTGGATAGATCAGCAATTTCTATTTCAACTCCAGAACAACACAAGCCTTTAAAAGTGATTTCTCCTTCTTCGCTAGATACACCATGACATCCTTCAGAGAGATCAGCTTGATCGTGATTCTTTAGGTTCACTGTATTTTTCGGGGTACACTGAATACCTACAATGTGTGCAACATTTGACTGAGAGGCATCATCTGCATCAACTGTACTGATGGTGCTACTATCTTCACACAAAGACTTCCAATTACAGTAAGAATGACCCAGAGGTTGACTGCTTACTGATACAGCCTCTGTGCCCACTTTAGAAATGGGAGTATTTTTACATTGTGAGTGATTTCCTGATGCTAGATCCTTTATGAGAATGGATTTATCAGAGATAGCGGAGTTATCGGAAACCTGAACCTCTCCACCTAAGCACATGAGGGATTTGAATGTGACATTTCCCAGCTCATAGGTGGAAACTTCTTCCTCCTGACACAAAATAGATGAAGCATCCAGCCCAGTAGATCTGCTCCTATAATAGTATGGATGATCAACATGCTCTTCAGTGGTCTGATTATCTTCTGTGCAATCAGGTTCAATGGTTTCATTTGGGTCACTCTGAAGTGGGTCATTATCCTCAAGAACCAGACACCTGATGAGAACAGACTTTTCTGACATTACAGGTTCATCCTCAACTACGACTTCTCTTTCAAGACACACAAAGGATTTTAATATGACATCTTGATGTTCATCAGTGGCATCCACAGCTTTCCCATCACTATGGATGTCTGTTGTGATAGTTAAGCTTGATGGGTTTTCACCAGGGACAACTTCATGCTGGTGGAAAACAAAATATATCAGCTGAGGTTAAAGTAACAGCAAAATTCCTTATATATTTTCCATATGAACTTGAAATCACAGAAAGTTAAAAAGACAAAGTGATGTTTACATACCTTTGTTTTAGGGTCCTTCTTATGCATCGATGCATGCTTAAGCATTAGAGTTGGACTGTCCTGCAAATTCAGCAGTTCATTCTGTACATCTCTGAGTGGAACTCTATCTGATCTGGGCTGAGAAAGGCATAAACCTCTATGATTAGAGCTCAAACTGTCAGATAGTAGGAACAACACTTTTTTTTCTAGTTATAATATGCATGGATGTGAAGTACTTACGTTTGACAATCCATGAACAGATGACATGTTTTTAGATTAATATCTGCAATCACAAACAAGAGTTAATGGAGGTGATTTTAAATACATTTGATTTACTGCAATATTATGCAACTTTAACTGGTACACTTTTTAAAAAAGCATCAAAATTAAGTAACATTTCATAATTTTACATCACGTATAAATCAGCATCTTTCAACTGTAATTTTGCTTTCGTTTTCAAAAAGATTTTGATAAATACATAAATAGGCTCTATATTACGTAAACAACACTAATCATTATAATAAACAGGAGTTTAATAATAATAATAATAATAATAATAATAATAATAATAAAAAGTTCGATATTTGTTAATAAAAAGAGAAAGCAAAATGCTGCCTGCGTTCAAATACATTGTAGTTATTTGTAAAATGATATATCCATTTCTCACACATCTGCTTGGAAACTGTTGAGATCAGGTCCACTTCTCCACAGAAAGTAAAAGTTTACGTAGTTTTGCTGCTTAATATCTTCGAAAATATAACATAAGAGTAAGACATAAACGTCACTGCTTGCATCCTCTCAAGAAATGTCAACTTTGTTGGCGTCTCAACGCCCAGCCAGCTGCCCGTCTTCACATTTTAGACATCACAGACACATAGCAATGTTGCTTAAATATTGTTTAGACTGGTAACGTTATGCAACGTGATAAGTTCTAAAACAGTCTTTATTTATTGAGACTAATAAAGTAAATTGAACAACGGCATCGCCAAACCCAAAACATTATTAATGATTTCATTTATATTAAAGTGTGTTCCTTCTTTAATTCTTACCTTTGCGTCTCATAGGCGCTTTTCTGAACTTCACTGTTTATTTTAATCCGTACTTGAATACTGTAAAAACAAGCGATGTCGCTTAACCGCCACTTACACGTTCAAAATAAAACGCACAATCACCTGATTGGATAAAACCACCGCGTAATATCCGGAAACACAGCTCTCCTTCTTCTTCTCTGGTTTATTGGTGATTCGCATTAATGTACACGGCGCCACCTAGTGAACTGTTGTGAATTTAATATTTTCCCTCAAAATTTTTTTTTTTTTTTACGGAAACCCATTTACATCATAGAATTATTATTTACAAGACGCGAGCTGCGTTCTGTAAACTGCCACCTGCACCGATCAGTATTAACCCTCGAAGACCCAAATATAGAAAAAAAACCTTTTACATGTTGTTGCAGGAGGCCTCTAATGCAGAAATAGGGTTTTTACCATTTTGACATTTAGTACCAACTGTAAGTAAGTTTTTAGGGAAATGTTGTAATATTGCAACGTTGGGCCTTTTGGGTAGCAGAATTTAAGTGATTTTACTTACTGCCTGAACAAATGTAGAGAACATCCAAGACTTTGCAGGGTGTACTGCTTGTAGTTCCCTAAACAGTTGTCTATATATTTAAACACTAATAATCACACAGTAATAATCAGACGTCATATTTTAATGAAAAAAAACATTTATTATAAAAACATTTAAACATTTTAATATTCATTTTATTTATATTGTGCTTACAAAATCTGATGACCTGAATAAAAACTTTGGAATTTACTGTTTAGCTCTGTTCATAACCATGTTCAGTTATGATAGTCCCAAAGACAGTCCTTGCAGTCCTTGTCACTTGCTGCAAAGCGTGTTGGTGTAGCCTTTACTATCCTACAGTGTCTGCAGTGACATTTAAAGACATTTAAAACTTGTGAATAATCAAAAACAGTGTGTTTCTATTCATCCATGTAATCTGCACGGTTCACAGGCATAACAGTGTTGTAAAATCAAATTACAACATTGACACGACAAGTTCAAAATATAATATTATCAACACATTCAATGGTACCTTAATATATATACTTTTACTATTGATTTATCCAGTCCAGTAAAACAAGAAGATGTACTTCAAGGCATGTTCGCAGATAATGTGAGATGAACAGGCCTTTTTACAAAACCATCCAATTAGCATTTCAAAGCTGAACATATTATGTAAATGTGGTCTCAGAGAGTGATAAAACAAACAAACATACGCAGGTTTATTTTAGTAGAGCTAAAATTGTAGTAGAGCTAAAATTGATGTTCTAATATGACAACAGTGAATTGTATTGACTAAATTAATATTTAAAAAGTGTGAAGTACTCAAATATTTTCCTTGCACCTTAAAATGCACACCTTAATCATTATTTAAATTACCAAAATTGCTCAACCATTATTTTTTTTAAAGAAATATGTGTGAAATTAAAAAAAAAATACTATATAAGTTGTTGTTTTTTACAATATATATAATATGGTCTGTGTTGTTTGCACAGTAAACAGTGGGTGGCGGTATGTCACTGCAGTGCGGTGCTCTATTTTCCAGTAACCTAAAGAAGAAGTGTTATTCTGGAAAAATGTATTTAACAACCGAGTAGGAGGTAATTATAGTGAATTCATACAAATTTATACAGATGGTGCTAAAAAAACAGAGACAGGAAAAACAGGGTTTGGGGTGGCAATTCCGGGAAAATAAATAGAAATTAGTAAAAGAACATCTAATAAATTAGGGGTATATACAGTAGAGATTATGGCAATTTTAATTGCTTTGCAATGGGTGGAAAGGGAAGGGCAGGGAAAGGTTTTGATATGCTCTGCCTCTTTATCAGTTTTAGCGAGTTTAAGGTCATTCCGTTCAAAAACTCGCCAAGATATCCTGTATGTGCTTCAATTAAACACAAGAATAGTTAATAAGGGATATCAGGTTAGATTTATGTGGGTCCCAGCACATGTTGGGATTAGGGGTAATGAGACAGGGCAGGCTAAAAGGGCACTAACAAAAGAGAACATAGAAATGCAGGTTAATGTGAATAAAGCAGAGGTTAAATGCATAATATGGGAGAAAGTCAATAAAAGGTGGCAAGAGAGGAGAAAGGGAGGTATTTATATCAAATTCAGAGAAATGTTAAAGAGGAAAGGATGGAAATTGGAAATAGGAGAGAAGATGCGGTGATGACTAGGTTAAGGTTGGGACATTGTTCACTGAATAAAACACTAAAGATGATAGGGAAGCACGAGACAGGGTTGTGTGAGGGATGTCGAGAAGAGGAGTCAGTGGAGCACATAATCATGACTTGAAAGAGATATGAAACACAGAGGCAGGTAATGAAGAATAAACTAAGGGAGTTTGGGATGCAGGAGATCACATTACAAGGGTTACTAAGCACAGCAAATAGGGCACAGAGTAGAATATTGATTACTTTTTTAAGGGAAGCAGATGTTTTAAGCAGGATATGATGTGTGATGTGTGTGTGGATATTAATGTGAGGGGACAATGTGAGTGATGTGTAAGTTTTAGTGGGAAAAGGGAATAGATAACCTATTATCTGATCCACACTCCGGAGCAGAAGGGGGCGGTAATGCACCAATAAGCTGGATGCCAACCGCCGTTAAACTGGAAAGAAGAAGAAGAGTTATTCTTCTGTGAAAGTAGTTGGTTGTCCAGCGTGTTCGTCCCAAAAACAAAACACGTGCTCGTACTGCAGTGGGCGCAGAGCAGCTGATGGAACAAACAAGCCAGTTTACCATAGCATAAAATATTTTCGAAAGTATATAAGGTTTTCAGCTATCACTAAAATGTCGCCTCCAGTATGTAGTTGTGCTGAACAAGTCAGAAAACTCACACAGCAGGCGTCAGTAATGAGAAGAGAGATAAAAAATCTCAGGTAGGTACTTAAATCATCATGATTGCGGTATATGAGTTATGATTATCCTGAAAAGGAGTTTCCTCCATTCATTGATTGGTTTGTTTGTTGATCAAACACAGACAGCAGATGGATGGAGCCATACGAGCACATAAGAAGCAGATGTCATCACTTCAGTCCATGCTGACAGACTGTAAACACGAAGACAAATTACAATCAGTGAGCAAAAGCCCTAGTGAAATCAAACAATTATTAGAGCAAGGTAAAATACATTTAATACCACATATTGACCCACTTTTGATTCTGCAGTCTACTTTAGTAGACCACATTTAGGTTGTTGTAAATGTTGTGTACCTTGTCATCAATTGAAAAAACCCTTTGAATGTATAAACTAAATGGCTGTCAGTGAAGAAAAAGCCCCTTTGAGTCCAGATGTTATCGTTGCCATGTTAACTAGTCTAACTAGGACCTCTTGGTCACAGCTTAGTTTTCATGTCAAATAAACTGTATTTGTCTGTCTCTACGGTCTCAGGACGTATTCAGACGGTACCGATTGGATACATCAGCTCATGTTTTGCAGTCAAAAATGGCACTCCACGACAACCCACCATATGCAGTTCTTCTCGGGCCAGCTTAAAGATTGAACCCTCAGTCTTCAATAACCCTGAGCATTCTTTAGTTGGCCTGGAACAATACTCCCATATCTGGTATGTAGCAAATGGATGGAGAAACTCATTTGCGTGTGCTGCACATCTCCTTTCCTCCTTGACTTCCTGTCAGATTTGTCAACTTTCACCACATACAGAACTCGAGAAATACTTGCTGATATAATAATTTGGTCTCAGGAACAAAATAATA
>NW_015536535.1:513399-516359 GCF_001515605.1 Sinocyclocheilus anshuiensis
TATATAAAAAACATTTTCCTCTCCCATTTAGGTTGTTTAAAAGCAAATTACAGTTACAGACATTTGCAAAATTTTGATCCATTGTCAATAATTTAACAATGTGTAAAGCACAGTTCAAACAGAAGTCACTTTTAAACCAAGCAGCTTCCTGTTGGTCGCCGTGGCGAATCTACATGACCAACTTGAACCTGTTTTGAAATCTGCATTGGAAAATCTTTCTCCTTCTCACAAAATTCCTTTGTATTATTATAATATATTTTCCCCCATTTATAATGTTCAGTCAAAAAGCATTGGCAAAAGTCATTGTAACTTTTATGTACGTAGTTCTTAGAACTATGTTAATGTTGTATACTGTCAAACCAGGATATGTTCTTAGTTGCCATACCATGAAAATCTTGTACAATTGCAACCCTAGTAGAAAAGCATAATGTTCACAAGTCCTGGAAAACGTCAGAGTTAAGACAATAGTGAGACTTGTTTAATTGAGATAAATAGCAATTTAGCATTTGTGACTGTTGATCATGCTAAATCAAATAAGAATGGGTTTAGCCATTACAAGAAGTAAATTTAATGGATACCTGGTAATGTTTCTAGACAGGTCTGACAAGTGAGCAGGCCTAATTAATGACAATTGAAAGTTCCTTATTAGGGCTGGACGATATGGCCAAAATTTATATCACGATATCTTTCTTAATTTCGGTCGATACGATATAATTCATGCTCATGTTTATTCAACGATGTCAAATGGCACAAATAAATAAATGTATGGGAAACTGGTAATGTATATCGAAATATCGGAAATGTGTTTAAAAATCATATTACCGTTATTGAAAAAAAAAATATCGCGATACATATTGATATTGAATTATTGTCCAGCCCTATTCCTTATACATATGTGTGAAGTGAACTCTTTTGTCTTTTTCTTTCACATTCTCAGGATCATTTTCCTCTTCCATAAGAATGGGCAAATGAACTACAAAGCCAAAGTAAAGCCACCCCGTCTGAATGGCCAGAGGGTGGGGGTGTACTCCACCCGTAGCCCTCACAGGCCTAATGCTTTGGGACTGACCTTGGCTAAGCTAGAAGGAATCACAGGTACCACATATTTACAAGACTGAGGGACCTCTGGGACAGCGGTTCTCAACCAGGAGGCCGGGACCCACTAGCGGGTTTCAGAAAACTTAAATAAAATAAGCCAAAACAACTAAATGTAGAGATATTATTTAAATTAATTCAACAATTGTGTTTATTTCTTTGAAGAATCAGGGCTCCCAGTGTGTTGACAAACCTGAATATATGAGCAAAGGTAGCCTAATTTTAAAAGTGGGATAAAGTCATACGAGTTAAAAAAAATAATAATCTCAACTCCATGAAATTTATATAATGATTACACATTTCCGTTATGCTTAGCTCTAAATTATTTTATCATGTGGAAATATAAAAAAAAAACATTTTAAAAAGTTGTTAACCTTTATCTTTATGTAGTAAATCAGCTGAAACAACAGCTGAAAAAGTCATGGGGTCTTTGAATATTGTTGTGAGGTTGACAGTGGGGGCCTCGGAGTCAAAAAGGTTGAGAACCGCTGCTCTACTGGATGATTATGATGTTGTTTGCAGTGTAATTTTAACAACATTTATATATTACTACAGTATCTATTAATATTGAGAATTAGCTTTTATTTTATAGTAATTTTGTAAGCAATTTATATTAAATATATATGTATTAAATTATAGTAATTTAAGTAATTTATATTTATCTTGCTATTAGGGGTGCACCGATATGAAAATTTTGGCCGATACCGATAACCGCTAATTCTTTATTTTTGAAAGCCGATAACCGATATGTTGGCCGATAAATCTATATCCAAATTTTTATATACTTTTTGAGAGCCTGATTACAATAAAGGTCTCATCATTAAAAGCCACATCCCAAACACTTCAACATAAGCAGCCTAGTTTGAACGGTGTACGTTTTAAAAATATGGTGGCCGATATATTGTGCATCCCTACTTGCTATGTACTTTTAGTATTTTTGTTTAGTTTTTTTAAATTAACTGTCTTTAGCTTTAAAGGGATAGTTCACCCAAAAATGAAAATTCTGTCATCAATTACTCACCCTCATGTCGTTCCAAACCCATAAGACCTCCATTCATCTTCAGAACACTAAATAATATATTTTTGATGCATTCTGAGAGCTCTCTGACCCTCCCATAGACCGCAAGGATCCTTACACGATCAAGGCTCAGAAACGTAGCAAGGAGATCGTTAAAATAATCCATGTGACATCAGTGGTTCAACTGTAATTTTACGAAGCTATGAGAATACTTTTTTGTACGCAAAGAAAACAAAAATAAAGACTTTATTCAGCAATTCGTCTCCTCTGCGTCACCCTACAGCGCCATTTTGGAGAGTATCACGTAAATAACGTATGCAACGTATGTACGCATATACGTTGTTTGTTCAGATCAAAGCGTAAACAGCGTATCTGCGTACGGTGCTGCTGACACAGAACAGCATATGTTGTTTACGTATGCGATACTCTCCAAAATGGCGCTATAACGAAGGTCTTACAGGTTTGAAACAACATGAGAGTGAGTAATTAATGACCAATTTTTTTTGCATTTTTGGGTGAACTATCCCTTTAATTTACTTGCCTCAGTCTCAAACAGCTTAAAGGGTTAGTTCACCCAAAAATGAAAATTAGGCTGCGTTTTACTCACCCCGAGGCATCCTAGGTGTATATGACTTTCTTCTTTCAGACGAATCCAGGATCCTGTAAACAAACGTTGGTTTTCATGAGACTCACTGGGGCATGCGCAACGCTGACCTCACACGTCATGCTCTCGGAACTGCTTCCGTGTACAACAGTGAGCGCAAGCTACATTAAAGTGATTATTACGCTTTGAATATGGATATTTTTCTTACAAAAACGCATCGATTCGCTACAGGAGGCCTTTGTT
>NW_015536535.1:517261-543518 GCF_001515605.1 Sinocyclocheilus anshuiensis
CCGTGTGAGACACTTTTTTTTTTATGGATGGGCGATTTTTATTTAACTTCTTTTGGACTGAAGCAATGCAGCACCCGCTGACTGCAACGATAGAGCTTGAAAATCAAAAACCTCGACTGGATTCGTCTGAAAGAATAAAGTCATATACACCTAGGATACCTTGGGGGTGAGTAAAACACAGCCTAATTTTCATTTTTGGGTGAACTAACCCTTTAACAGGACAACTAGTGTAACATCAAGTTTGTCATAGTATACTAGTTTACCATATGAAAATGTGTTCTTTACCGTCATAAGATCATAAAATTAATTTGAGGGAACCTATGATTTGAAAGACCCTTTAACATGCTGAATATAGCAATATAGTAATCCTTTGTCATTTGATTTTCAAGGGGATACACTTCACTTGTCAGGCATTGATATTATCGCTGGAACACCTGTGCTAGACATCAAGCCATATATTCCAGACTACGATTCTCCAAAAACAAGAAGAGATGATACCAACAGTGAATATAGACAAACATCACCATTCACAGACTCTCAGATGCCCCAAGTGATGGATCTAGACGAAGAACCAAACATCTCAGGGACATCATCTGAACCCTCCTCAGTGCTCAGAGTTTGTCCAGCTGGACCTTCAGATTTCTCTCAGTCAGAAAGGTCTGGATCCAGTGATGTGACTGATGTGTTAGCGGAGGTTAAAAACTATGTCAAACAACAGCAGCTTTTCACTGAAAGTCCAAAAGACAAACAGACAGATTCTCCTGAACGCAATTCATTGTCAACCAACCATTTAAGTTCATCCAGTCTTAAATTTGGATGTGAGGACTACAGTACTATCGCTGCCTGGGTCAGGGCACCTCCTGTCAGTAACCTAGACGTGCGGTTTACTGCCAATGCTGAGAAAGAGCTCAAAGAGTTTGTTTCCTGCAACAGTACAGGTATTAGATCTTTCTGATGCCTAAGGTTTTTTTTCTAATGAAGGCAGTTGCAATATTTCTAAATTATTTTTTATTCATAGACCGCACAAAACCAAAGTTCCAGTTCTTGAAAGGACCAGAAGAAGCAGTGGCAGCCATCAAAGGCATTCTGTCAGCTGACCCTAGATCAGTATATCGTCGCACGCGTTGTCAAGACCGCCTGTTCTTCTTCACCCTGGATACAGCTGACATCACCTGCTGGTTTGGAGATGGTTTTGCTGAGGTTGTGAGAGTCAAACCTATGCAGAGTTAAGAACTCACAAATGTTGTCTGAGATTTTTGTCAAATTCCCGCATTTTCAAGAATAAATATTGAGATAGTTCACCTAAAAATGTAAATTCCGTAAACATTTACTCACCCTCATATCATTCCAAACCCATAAGACTTGATTTTTCTATGGAACATTTTTTGAGAGAAATGTCCATAAAATATTTTTTTCTTTTTGTCCATACAATGGAAGTCAGTGGTCACCAAAATTGTTTAGTTACCATCATTCTTCAAAATATTGGCTTTGTGTTCCACAGAAGAAAAAGTCAGTGACGTCATTTTCATTTTTGGGTGAACTATGCCTTAATTTGTGTTATTAATTAATGATTAACTCATTTTAGTCTAAAAAGATCATTTCATAGCCTTCAATACAAAGCACATTAAGATATTTTTATGGTTCACAGCATAGATCTTAATGTTAACATACTATCTACTATATAGTTTGTGTATGATTATTTATTACATTTAAACTTTAAATGTTTTCAGTGAACTGCTGGGTTTATTAAAAGTGTCGTATGTATTTTTTGACATTACTAAAGCATAAAATACCATGAAATGTGTGCTGATACTGTATTTAGTTAAGATGCTAAGTTCACATACATGTTCCTCCACAAAACAATGCTGCAGCCATTTATTGTACTTTGAAATGTCTGTTCTGTGTCAAAATGTCTGGTTTTGTTTTGGTCTGTGTGATTTCACCCACTGTCAGTTTAACCAGTATTATTTTGATACCCTGTGTGGCCAGTTGGCAGAAAAAAAACAGCGTATGGAAGCCAGCAAATGAACTGTGTCAGAGTTTCCAGATTCTACCTGACCTGGGGCCCGTTCTTCGTACGTCGCTAACTCAGTTAGCTGGATTTGATTGTTGATGATTTGGCATGATCTTGGATAGTTTGGTTCTTCGAAGCTCATCCTGGAGTTGCTGTCATAGCAACAGGTCCATAAGCTTAAACCTGCTCGGGAGCAGGTTTATTTCATGTAAACAGGATTAGATTGCATCTTTTTAAGCAGAATTTATACTTCAAATCTGTCCTCTACCACCGCTACTTTATTACAAGAGTACCCTACTAATCCAGGGACAATCATTTAAAATAATGATCATTTAAAAATTAATTTAAAGATAATATAATAAGGTTGTGTAGTCTTTAATACTACAGACAAAGCCAGTTTTACTCACTGAAAGATTTATTCGTCATAAAATTATTACTTCATAATGTGTGTAAGACTCGAATAATTAATGTATTGGAGTCTTACACATGCTATACAGATAATGTAGAGTCGTGCGTTAATTTGAGTGATGACAGCTATTATGGGCGTGGCTTGATGGAGCGCAGGAGATGCAGATAACATGATCTTGACTTGAGAAACTTTAATTAATGCTGTCACGTAACAAATCTGTTCAAATATTACATTAATTGCTAATTACTACATTGAAATAAACATGTAAAGCCTGTACAAATATTAGAAATCGTGAATATAAATAATTGGGAATCATGTAAAAAAAAATAAAAACTGCACATTTCATTTATCTATTATAACATTTATGTAGTTTTGTTCGCTTGGCTGTTTCCTTATAAAAGTCCAGAAATTTGTCAAGTTTTTCGTCAGGTGTCTTTTTTAATGAAATGATGTCATTACGTTGCTGTCTTGCCGCCAGCCAATCGCTGCATTGCTGATCGTGGTTTCGAGTATCGATACAGAGCCCCTTTTAAACCAACCCATGAACGCACAATTATCCAAGATAACTCAATCTAGCCATACTAATCATCAACAACATGTGCGTTCGAAGAACCGAATTTGCCAGATCCTGATTGGCGCGATGATACCATCTTGAATGTGATATTTCATCTCGGATGTAATAAGCGACTTACGAAGAACGGGCCCCAGATCTAAATCTCTATAACCAGACACACATTAAAATGCGGATAGATAAACTCATCAACTTATGTTGTCAGAGCTGGGTAGTAACTTCTTATATGTAATCAGATTCCAAATATTATGTACTTGTAATTAGAGGACATTACATTTTAAAATGCTCATAATGAGATTACAGGTACTTTTTATGGATTACATCATTTATTTAATATATATGATTACATATTATTTACACAATGACCGTAAATTATTCATAATTTATTGATGCGGTGATTCCCAAATGTTTTTGTCAGCCAAACTCCTTAAAATAAAATAGTTTAGTTAATATCTAAATAATTGAACAACACATTCACATGTTTAAAGTTCTCTGGTATTGTTTAATGCTCATATTAACATGCAGGTAAACAAATACAATATTTCTATTTTTAGTGTAAAAATGTAAAGTTTAAAAAAAATTTATATATATACATTTTTATATATATTTTAATATTTTACATCAGTGAAACCCTGGTGTAATGTAGTATTTAATGCATTTCATGATGTTAACATAAAACAAATATTTTCTTTCTTTTTGCTTTTTGTTTTAAATGAAAATTAGATAATGTAATCTAAAAGTAATCTAAGAAGTAGTCGGAATACTTTACCTAAAATTAGTAACCTAGATTCCGTTACTAACTGCAGTTTTCATCATGTAATCAGTAACGGACTACAATTTGTAATTGTAAGTAATCTACCCAGCACCGCAGCGTGTAAGGCTTGTTTCCTTCCTTTGATATTTGCACTGGTTCCTGTCCTCAATCTAGCAACCCGCGTGAGCGTCGAGTCTGAGGAGGAAAAACAACTCTCCTGTATTTTGAATTTGGACTGCAGTACCCATTTCAACCGTTAGCTGTCAGTGGTGCACCTTTAGCATACTAAAATTGATTCCCATAGGAGCGTGATGGTTTTAGAATTCAGTGACGAAATGACTAGACAAAGACAAAGTATAAAACCACTTTATTTTAAAATAGTCCGTTGTACAAACTAAACAAAGATTATTCGTAATATAGGCTTAAGGCAAAGATCTAGTTGCTTTAAAATCATAGAACACAAAAGTACTATACTGTAACAATTTCCGGTTTTTATTTTATTATATATTTTATAATATGTATAGAATGGATTTTGTTTGACAGAGTACTGATAAGTGGTATATATACATGGAGACATGAAGAATTTTAATAAATATAGATTTGTCCTTGTTTCAGTTTAGAAATCCTTTGAAATAGTAAATTAGATTAAATTCATTTTTCTGTAGAAGGGTGACACTCAGATGATTAAATTCTCAGATAGACTCTCAGGTTGAGAAGGAGCAGATGCTGGAGGATACACTGCCATTGAGACTTGACTGTTCAGGTCAGCACATGGCAGCTCGTCATCACCTAAAATCAATGGACATTATTCATTTGTTCAGACAAATAAATAAATAAAATGCTTAATTTTATAAATGAACCACCCATTAATTAATGAAGACCCCTGTTGAAAACAAAAGGGGCATTTCTGCAAATACCTGTATCAATGATAAAGCTTTTTTGAGGCATGTCTTCCTCCTCATCAGGCCCCAGATCCTCAATCAGAAACTCCTCCAGAGGTTTTTCACTCATTGTTTCCACTTGCGCCGGCGCCGGCTCTGGTTGTGGCTCAGCTGGTAATAAAGGCAGTGTCTCTGCTATTGTGGGTAATACAGGTTCTGTGATAGGAAGTGTGTCAGGAGAAGGATCTGTTTCCTGAGCCAGACCGAGATCTTCTGGAATAACTACAGGCGGTTCTTTTCTTGGTCGACCTTTCCTTCCTGGGGTACCACTGGTCTTCTTTTTCACTCTTTTAAGGCTTTGTGCCCTGTGTTCAATATTAAGATACATTATTTGTGCATTTGCGTCATAATATCACAATATCATATAAACTGAAAAATAAATAAGTGCTCTAGGCCTTTTCCAGTGCTTTTATTGGCCTAATTCAACACTAGCTTTACCCATAAACCCACTGGTTGGTTGCCTTTTCCTCTGCCTCAGCCTTTCGTTTCTTCAACAGGTCTCTGTCTCTCAATCGCAGCCGAATTCCACCTACCAAACAAACAAATCACTCACTCCTTTGCTGCTTTGTCTGCTGAAGGTATTGCAGTTTACTTCGTAACATTAGCTAAGGTAAAACCAACCACAAGTAGTCAGAATTCATAAGTGTATGAAAAGGCCCTCAGTGCATGTTTCAGAAGAAATGTAGATGCATTGACATAGATAAGAATCACGCCAGTTATGGTTGTTGCCAGCTAACAAAGATATATTCTAAGAACATTTTGCTAATGTTCTCATTATGTTATAAAATCATTATTTATTGAGGTTCTCTGAACATTCAAAATGCAGGGGGGGGGTTTTGTCCTTGGCTATATGCTAACGTTTAGGGAACATTCCATTTTACTTTATTCCATTCCATTCCAAACATTATGGGTATGTTAATTTTTTATGTTATTAAGTATTAACATTTAAAAACATTAGTCGAGTGTCCAACTAAAAGCGTTTCAGAAAAAAACATTCTATGAGTGCTGTATAAATAACATTTTTGTGCCAACGTTACTGAAAGAACTTTTGTTCATAATTTTGTGAGAACCTTGCCACAATGTTAAACAAACTTCTGAGAATGTTCCCTGTTAGCTGGATTCCAACTTCAGCATTGTTGCAAGAACTTTTAAATATCTAATTGTTGCTAATTATTATTTTTTTTACATAAATGTCATTTTATAAAATGCAGGGCAAATTACAGTCAAATTATTTTTTGTTTTCAGTTTTTCATCTGATAAAATGTTTCATCCAAACCTTTTCATCAAAATTTTTTTTTAAAAATACTAAAGTCACTAATCGTTAAACAATGAATACATTCATAATGAAAAAACATGTTTTTTTTTTTTAAAGTGATTCATTATGAAGTTTTAAATCAAAATTCATACCTTCATTAGAATCTTTTACTTCAAATGGCGCGATCTCTTTCTCCAATGTCTCTTCCATTTTGTTGTCCTGTCACATGAATATGAAGTATTGAAATGACAGGGCTGAAAAAAATTGTGCCCATTTACTTTTCCTGCTGCTAAGAGAATAATTATCTGGTTAAACATTACCGCAGTGCTGGGAGAGTTCTTGCAGTTGTGCTCTTATCTTATTTGCAAAGGTGGAGAACTTGGCACAATACTCACAGAAGAAAGTAAAAAAAGGAGGTCATGGGTCTGACAGCCTGTGCATTTATGTGACTGTTTGTCTGTCGTCATGAGAGATGACCGCTATTCCTAACCTGGTCAAGGGCCATGTCAAACATGTAGCTAAATCATAAATAAAAAAAAAAAATAAAAAAAAAATATATATATATATATATGCATATATAAACTAATAGAGATTAACATTAGATTTAAATGAATCTACTGTAGATTGACCAAGACAAAGAATGGAATCATGGTACAGTATAATCAAAAGATTTTATTTAAAAATAAAATAAATAAACATGTACCCTATGGTCTATTCACAAATTAATGAATCCTTACACAGAGATACTGTCTCTTTAATTGTTAGTCTTTTGTAGTTTGACGACACCACAGTTAAAAACTTCCCAGCCACAATAAACTATCCCATTTCAAAGTGATAAAAAAAATGATGCTGACATTAAAGGTGTTTCTGCATTCAGTATTTCCATGTTATTTGAATAGTCTAAATGGCTGCAATGTGCCTGACCTCTCTGGCCACTCATACATAACCATTTTATCTCTGCTGCTCACTTTCTGGGCGTTCACAATCATGTCAAAACATATTGAGGTCTGCTCTCCCGCCATTAAGTAGATACTGTGCATCAACAGCCTTGAACAGTTCTGAGGTCAATGAATTAAATATTACCATAGACATTCAAAATGTATCCTAAATTAAAATAGTTTAACATTTATTTATACATTTTTACACTTTTCACAACAGATTACTTTCCCCTATTTCATTCAAATTAAATGCTTAGTTTTCTCTCTCCCATTGTTATAATTTGGTTAACCTCCACCAGCATAACAGCAATACTGATGAACAGCATTTTAATATTGAGATGCCTACAGAACAGTTGAAGCATGTGTGAGATATTGCATTATTCTTCATGACAAGACAAGCCTCCAGTTCTTTGTAGGATGAAGTACATGTTCAAAGATGTGAGTAGTCAGAGAGGCCATGGAAGGTGTTTGACTCTACCCTATTAAAAAAATGGTTTGCAGTTTATTTTGAGTTCTTGTCATCCTGGAGCACATGGAATATCATGAGAGAATAGCTATGCATCATGTACAATCAGCCTCATATTCTCTGGCCAGTGTGCAGCTGTGCAATTACTGGACTAAGATAGAAATAAGATGACTTCGCTGTTACAAATCTCCTAACATGTTGGAATACAGTGCTGGTTAAAACAAGGTAAGGGGTTCTCATAGGTGCAAATTTGTGTGTTATTTACCAACAAATCTGGGACGTTTGAGTGTCTTTATTGTTGTAGGTGAGCTTTGTAGGTGTCTGGAGTGGATATTTTCTAAATGGTTTCTCTTGAAATATTAAATAAATGTAACGTGTAACACATTTAGAGTTGCAGTTGACTCTGTGGCCCCTTGGTTCTTGCTGCCTCAAGATGCTTATAGCTCTTATTGCTAGTTTGTTTAATGTAATGTGACTCTCCTTTGCATATACTTTTGTAAGTGTCATGAGTTATTACCCCTTAGTTTCAGATAATTCTTTGTCTCTAATATTGCAGGATGAGAGAGACCTGACAATGTAGAAACATGAAACAAAATGATGCCCTCTTCTGGCAAGTTCCTACACAGCAAGTGAACTTGTTGTTTATAACATTAACACAGGTTAAACAAATAGAAACAATATATAAAACAACTATTTTACTTTTTTTGCAATATATATATTGTATGTATAATTTAAATAGTATAAATTATAGAAACCCCAAATAAAAGAAAAAATGTTGTAACAGTTTGTTGTCTCTCTGAATAGCAAGAACATGAAACTAATTTCAAAGAGAGAAATGTTGTTTGTTGTTCATTTAGAATAATTTAATAGTGGGTTGAATCTGTATAAAGTGGTTTACAGATTAAGCATTAACCTAATAAAATTAATTCATGGCCATTAATGTATAAACATTATTAAAAAGTCATAGTAGGGAAATGTCTTATTAAAACAAGACATCACATATAATATATATTTTAGATAATAATATAGTGGATGGGAAGAGAACACTACATTTGGCTATATGAAAAAAAAACTGAATATGCAATTATTTCATTTGTGAAACATTTTAGAGTTTAAGGAATATCTTGCTGTCTGTTTTTAAACATATTATTTGCATTCATCACATGTAGGCTGGCTAAGCTAGAATAACTTGTAACTTGATGTAAGAAAGAAAATACAATGTTATAGTTAACACGTTCTATTGCAGATACACCATCAAATAATGACAAGGCCATTTGAACCCAGACAGATAAAAACAGGGTTCTGTGTTTGCCTATAATTCAAGTTCCCCAGATGATACATGAATTTTAAAAGCCATAATACACATTATTTATTGATTATGTAAACAATAAGTTACATAGAATTAAACATATATGGCACACTTCCTACAAATTTTACTTGAATTACAACATTTAGACAAACTTTTGATGTCACATGCTGTAATGCAGCGCCGTTCTATCTCGTGTTTGTGTGACTGCAGTGGGCGTTGTTGGCCAGAGATGGCGCTATTGAGTATATATTTGTTTCAGTGCCGTTTCCCTCCATGGTTTCTGCTCTCCCAGAGTAACTTGGCGCTGGGCTCAGATCATTATACAGTCCC
Organism: Sinocyclocheilus anshuiensis; assembly: GCF_001515605.1. Lineage (NCBI taxonomy): Eukaryota > Metazoa > Chordata > Actinopteri > Cypriniformes > Cyprinidae > Sinocyclocheilus > Sinocyclocheilus anshuiensis. The sequence goes on from NW_015536535.1 coordinate 526,249, forward strand.
ATATCCTCCCTCCATTAAGGCATCTTTCTACCTTTTGGGCTGAACAGAAATTCCTCCAGAACCCAAGAGGGAAGAGTCCAACTTTTGAGGGGCGATATGGACATGAAAAAGAGGATTCATTTGGAGCTGAGGAACAGGACACCATCTGATGTGAGTAATTTGAGCCAAACCTTTAGTTTTGTGTGCTACTTTCACTGACCTGTGTGTAGTTTAATGGTAAGCACATGGGTGTAATACCCCCGGTACAGAGTTAGACGAGAAAGTGCTGCGTGTATATTCACAGCATTAATGTTCAGTCGTCTGTTTTGATATGAAATGATCCAGACTGTGTAAGCCATACTGAGTAACGTTAGTTTGGAAAGCTCAAGGCATTATTGCAGCATTTTAAGCCCCCCATGCTGGATGTGTGTATTCGTGATCTGGCATGCTTTTATGCTTAATATTCGCTTATTTTAACATCGGCGTGGTAGGATATGGATGGGATGGTTTATTTCACCGTGGTGGCCATGTTTGTTGCTAACATGAGGCGCCCTTTATTACAGGCACTTAAAAGCTAAAGTAATAAACCAGCTATACTCTGAAGATAGCCATACACTAACACATTTTGGTCTCCATCACTATAAAACACAACTCCTCCATTCCTACGATGTTCTGGTATAGTAATAATAAGACCACCAGTTGAAAAAAATAAAGTAAATCTATAATTTGACGAACATAGTCGAATTATGAATTTTATTCTAAAGGGCACGAAGACTTTACGATTATATGAATAAACTGAGATTAAAACAAAAAAAAGTTTGCCAATTTGCTAAGATATGCTCAAAAGTAATATTAAACCATATAGTATTTAACATGTATTCGTTAATAAGATCGTGTTGAATTGTTACGTTACTCGCTGCTACGAGGCGCTGATTCCCGCCATTACTCCCCACGCGCCATTACCGATTGAACTAACGCTTATACTCAAATACTCACTCTGATGATTTTCAAACGTTTTTAAGATACAATATGTAGCTTAACGTTTGCAAAGACGTAACGAGAGACTGCATAAATAGATGCTAACGTTACATGTGCTAGTTTGGTTGGGCAATCCGGCGGAAATGTTTTAAGTTCAGTTTTAAAATCAAGTAAACGTCGCGTAAAATATCCGGTGACATGAATAACAGCATATAGTCAGGTTTTCAAACGCAGCATTGAGTTTTGGTTAATGTGTAGAGTTTCTGTCAATGTAGCCTATCTGAGGAGGCGCCATGTTGTCATGAGAGAAAGAAACTCTCCATTTTTGTCTCACTAATTTCCGCGCTGTCTTCGTCTTTCGCAGCAGAAATACGCCATCGACACATCGCTTCCATCCTACACAAGCTCATAAATACCCTCCATTTGCAGTTTGTCACACAAAATGTCACAAAAGATTGTGGTGTCTTTAGGATATGTCCATGTAGTCTGGCTGTCGGCGTGTAATCTGCTGTTTTCTCATTGGCGACTCGCTGCGACAGTCTGAGCCATAGGGCCATACAACAACAGCAGCAACCGCTTAGCAAACATTATTCAGTGGTTTTCAGATTAGTTTCTTGACTAAACTCTTATCGAACGTGCATGGCAACTTAAAAACCTTTAAATCCCCAAAACATTTTAAAAACAAGTGTATTTGCAAGGGTCGCCGCCTTGGGTTTTTTTCCCCAGTTGAGAAACTTTTTTTTTTTTTTTTACCAGCATAGTTTGTCGCCTCCATTGAGCATGGCCATGTTGGCCAACGTGTCCAACTCCCCTGCCTGCTAAAATTTGAATTGTTGCTCCTATGATTCCATGTTGTTAACACATTACTTTTAGTATTTATATTTTTCCTCTTATGTTGGTTGTTTCTAGGTACGAGAACTTGTCCTTGACAACTGCAGATCAAATGAAGGGAAAATTGAAGGCCTCACAGCAGAATTTGTTAATCTTGAGTTTCTAAGTTTGATAAATGTTGGTCTACTCTCGGTCTCCAACCTCCCTAAACTTGGGAAACTTAAAAAGGTAATCAGTGTGTTTATTGGTCTCTGTTAAGAATGTGAAATTATCTTGTCTTTATCTTGTGTTCTGATATGTATGCATGTTTGTTTTTTAGTTGGAACTCAGTGACAACAGAATCTCTGGTGGCCTTGATGTTTTAGCTGAAAAACTCCCCAATCTCACACATCTAAACCTAAGTGGCAACAAACTGAAAGACATCAGCACATTGGAACCCTTGGTTTGTACAGACTTCCTGTCTTACAAATTTGCATGTAGTTTTACACATTTACAAGTTTACAGCTTAACCCTATAAAGCCTACTGTAAAATATTTAATATGCACATTTGTAATTATCAACATGATCAAAACTATGCTGAAAAACCTGTTGTACGCGTCAGGTCCTATATATATGTGTATATGTTATGTTCTTATTAATATTGTAAGATGAACACTTACTGGACTGAAACAACTTAGGTTTACTTGATTATCCATGCATAATGTTTTAAAAAGATCATGTTAAAATTGGAGTGTTAAATACTATACAAACATTTATACATTTTATTGCACTGAGCATAAAACAAAGCATTTAAATATAATTTTACTAAGACATTATTGGGAGATATATAATGTTTATAAATATCAGTTTTTACTATAATTAGTCTGCTTGACTGTTATAAAGATCTCATTGATTTACAGTACAAGCTGTTAGTTCATCTACCTTTTGGTCATATAAATATTGGCAACTGTACCGAATTGCAGATTTCTGTGCAGTTTGGGCCTCTAAATAAAATGAGGTGTTTATTGGAGTATGAGCTTCATGTTCTCTGTATCATACCATATGAGCCATAAGCCTGATGTATCAACTGTGATGTTTTAAAAAAACTTTTTTTTTTTTTTTTAGTTTCTTTATAGGTTCAATAAACCGTTTCATTAAAAAAAAAAAAAAAAAAAAAACTATTACTTTATATGTCAGGCTTTACAGGGTTAAAGCAGCAGTTAACCCAAAAATGGAAATGACCCTCATGTCATTCCAAACCTGTAAGACTGACTTTCTCCTACGATGATATTTAAAAGATTATATTTAAGATATCTTATGATATACCCTCAGGTGTGCAATGAAATGTTTTAGCTGTGCTTAATTTTGATGACCGTATAACACAAAATGGGATTGTACAGTTATGGGATTCATCTGTTCACATTGGCAGAAAAAACTTGACCATTTGAAGAGTCTTGACCTTTTCAATTGCGAAGTCACAAACTTGAATGACTACCGGGAAAGCGTCTTCAAGCTCCTTCCACAACTCGCATATCTAGACGGTTACGATATGGATGACCGCGAGGCATCTGACTCTGACGGAGAAGCTGATGGAGATGGGGTCGATGACGAAGATGATGAGGGTTGGTGTGGCCAGCCTTTTTTTTTCTCTTTTTTTTTTTTAAAGTTTCACTGTTTGAACAACTGTTGAGTTTTTTGGGGGTTAACTTATCAATGTTCGCTAATATCACATTAAATACAGAAGGAGAAGAAGAGGAGGATGAAGATGAGGAGGAGTTTGATGAAGAGGAAGATGATGATGACGATGAAGATGAGGTTGAAGGCGAGGAGGATGATGAGGATGGCAGTGGAGAGGATGAGGTACAAGTTCAATTTTATACGTTGCTTATGGAAACTAATGACACAGAACAGCTGTTTTAATTACATGGGCTTGTTGGTTTCAGGAGGAAGACTTTGGTCAGGATGGAGAAGTAGAGGATGATGAAGATGATGACGATGATGATGAAGGTGAGTTGTATTGGAATGAGCACATTTTTTTATTTTATGACTTGGTTTGCTTCCTTTGGTGTGTGAGAGATTATGAAGTAATTGTTTTATCTCGCTCAGAAGAAGAGCAAGGAGGCAAGGGTGAGAAGAGAAAACGAGAAGCAGACGATGAAGATGATGACGACGATGATGAGGAGGACGATTAAGAGCCAATGAACAACTCTGTTACCAACCCTACCCTCTCCTTCCTTTTCAACAACTTGGCTATCCCATCAACCTTTCTACCCCTCCACAACTCCCCCTTTACCCAAGCGCTAAGCTCCCTGTGGGGGCAAGACTATACCGGACGGGTGGAGCTGTTCATATGGAGCCTACGAGCTGAATGAAAGCCTTCTGGATCGGTGGCTTACTCAGCATTCCACAAGTCCACTGTCAATCCCCTGCCCGTTTGTGTTTCAAAACCTCTGGGGACTTTGGGGACTGGTATTTAGTTTTGGGTCTGTGCTTTTAATATTTTGTTGAAAGTGTTTTTTTTTTTTCTCTCCTTTTTTTGTTGACATTTCCTCCCCCTTTCGTTTTTTTTTCTCCTTTCTTTTTTGTTGACATTTCCTCCCCCTTTAGTTTTTGTTCCAAATTTCCCAATAAGATTGCTATAGCAACTGTGTGACAAGCGGGCCATAATTTTAGTGTGGCAGCCTGTGGCACAAATCAAGGTTGTAGCTACATTTTTACTTTCTGTAAGACAAAAACTTTGTAAATAAAATAACATTTTGTGCTTTGCTCACTCTCCTATTTCTCTGTCCTTTGTCTTAACATTTATTTGAAGGCCGACAATGAGAGTTTGAGAGACCCATGTCTGTCTTGAGACAGTCATTGCCTGATACAGTAAAACTACATCTGATCATTTTCAATAGATGCACAGTTCAGTATTGCTTGTTTTCATGTTGCAGTGCCTTATTTTCTATTTTCATTTTACTATTTTCTTGAATACAATCAAAACAACCAATTCGGAAGAGATCATCATTCAAGTTAACTCTTCTTCATTGTTTTAAATTGATAAATCTATGACTTTTAATTATTTCATTTTTATATATATATATATATGAGGTCTTGAAGTGCTCAGGTCTAAATGGCTTTAACTAATAATTTCTAATATAATCAAAATGCAGTGACAAACTTATATAGTCATAAATATCAAAGACTTAAAAACAAATCACAAGTGTTCTCAGAAGATGCATGTTGGTAAATGTGTTAATTCAAATTCAATCAAGAATCAGATGGTAAATATAGTATTTAGTGTACAAAGGGAGGAACTGCTCAAATGTTATACATTTATAATGAACTCCTATAGTCCTACATCTGATCCTGTCATACTTCGTACATATTTCATGTGACTAGCATATTGTAGTCACAACATTAATGCAAATATCCAAATTACTGAAAAGCTGAAAAATATTTTGATTAAGCACTTTAAAACTGGTACTGTTTATAAAAATAGTTTGTAAAATCTAATGGAGCTTGGTGCTAGTTGTACTCCAGTGGATATCTCCCAGGATAGGTTGGCTTTGATTCGTTCCGTTTCTGCATAAACCCAAACCTGAATGCCTTGAGTAAAGACAGTTGTCGAATATTTCCAGTTTTATGCCCTGAAGAAAAAGATACAGTTCATTCAATGTATAATGGCCTTTTGTAACAGGTGGGGTAATTTTTCATAAAAGAAACCTATCATTAAATGGCTATTAAAGGCTTTATCAGCTAAATGTAAACAGTAAAACAGTTGTGAAACTTTTTATGGAAGTTATGATTTCATTTTTTGTTTATTGTTATTCAAAGTAGGTTTAAAGACAAATTAATTCCAAATTACCTTTACTTTCTGTAACTGATGAGAAGTGGTTGTGTTTCCTCTCACAGCAACATGAGGGCACCACATCTTTTGGTAACTGCCAGTGTTTACACAGAAATAGTTGTGTGTGCAGGGATCATGTAGAACAAACATCTTACAGGTCACAGCACAGTCTCACTGGTGTCCACATGTCCTGTTGAATTTCTTAACATCCTACAAGAAATAATACATGTAATATATAGGGCTGTCAAAATAGCTGAAAAACTAAATTCGAATTTTGTACTTAAATATTACCAATATTTGAATTTAAAAGGCATAATTTCAGTTAGGGGGTGGGGGGAAACATTTGGCTTCTCTCCTGAGGCCACAAGGGGGCGCATCGAACAAAATATTATGCACGTTTCTTCAAAGCATAATAAAATAACAACTATCTTTGAAAAAAGTGCATAATGTTTAAAATAAAGTTTATAAACCTTATATAATTAAAGTTGCTTAAACGATTAGAAACAAAACAGCATCATGCATGTATGTATTAGGGATGGGAAGATTCCCTGATTAGGTGCATCGGCATATAAAGTTAACGATGTGATGCATCGGTTTAAAAAGTGTGTATCGGCTACAAGTCGGCATTTGTATCGCGATGCATCGTTTCTAACATATTTGCATAGGTAAAAACCGATTTATTTATATATAATTACTAACCACCCAACACTGCGCATCACAACACCACGGAGACCCGAGAAAAAACTGGGATTAAAGTCCAAAACCTGACTTGAAATAACCTAACAAATAACAGTGATTTTAACTTTTAATTTAGTTATTTTAATGCTTTAAAGAGCAATTTTAAATTGTAATGTTCTACTGTTCTGCTATCTGTTCTGCAAAGGTACAGTTGTCATAAAACCAGAGAGCGCCTTTCTGCTTGGCTAGAAACTGTAAAAAAAGTCAAATAATAGTGTTCCTATTGGTCAGTGTTAGAGGAACTCAGCTTAGTCTGACAGTTAACCTGCTTTAGACCAGGTTAGTTTCCCAGCATACGTTGCCACAGTGACTGAAGTTGATCTATGTTAAATTTGCTTTATGGAACCAAATCATCTGACAATGAGAAGGACTAACTGAAATAAGCCTGGCTTATTTGGTAAACTTGTTTTATGAAACAGGCCTTGAGGCATTAAAAGTGATCACATTTTTTCCATTGCATTGTATCGCATCGAATCGCATTGTGTTGAATCGAATCGAATCAGAATCGGATCACACTGCATCGTAACAGGGGTGAATCGTATCGCATCGGTAGCTGCTTCATGTGTATCTTTAATGAATCGAAATCGGATCGCACTGCATCGTAATAGGGTGAATCGTATCGCATCGCATCGGTAGCTGCTTCATATCTATCTTTAATGTATCGTATCGTTGGCTATGCATCGAGATGCGTATCGTATCGGCCAGTCATGAGATGCACGTCCCTAGTATGTATAGTTCATTACAAAGGACCGAAAACCAATCACAAAGAGTACTCTCTTCATTTAAAAACTTGAGATGCAGTAGGATGGGGAAAAACCACCATAATTTTTAATTTGACATGGCTTTCTAAACATGCGGCTCTCTTGTGCAAGACGCGGGTACAACGCTGATAAGATGTCCCTCTAGAAAATGTGATAGGCCTAAATATGCGTTCAGTGTGAACGGCTTGGTTTCGGTTTTGACGTAAACAACACCATCTCCGCATTGATGTTCTCTTTTTCCACAATATTTTGAATGAACAACGTAGCAATGCTGCATCTAGTGTGTTCAACTAGATAGGCTAACAAAAGCATTAAAATGCTATGACACATCGTCGTCGCATTTCGTGCACCACTGATAAGGCTGCCTGACGCACACCTAAAATGTGGATTTTTATTTTAAATTCGACGAATATTCGAAATTCGATTTTTTTTTGGGACAGCCCATTGCAAAATGCAAATTGTTTATATGGTTTGTTTAGGACTTATTACTATTGTATTGCCATTTTCAGTGGGCTATAATAATTGTGGTAAGGAATCATGGAGGACACACCTGCAAGACTACTGTATTCTTATAAACACAGGCAAGGCTACAAATTACACCTAGGTTCTCAACCAAGGGCCCGGGACCCACTTTAGGGTGCCTGAGTAAACTTCCAAAGGGGCCAGATGTCTCAAAATTGTTAAAATAAATTATATGAAATAATTTAACAATGAAAATGTTGAAATCTGTTGAAAATCAATAATGCAACATGTAAACTGATTTGTGTTTTTCACTCTGGAGAAAAAAATCAGGAACTTTGCATGCACCTCTAGATTCTCACTCCCATAACCTTTTAATTTGCCCATTCAACAGTATATATAATTCATACTCTGATTCTAGTAATACTTAGATATAAATGTGAGACTCTCCATGTCAACACCTCTTTAGTTTGGTTGAGTATGGCATTACAAGAAATGTGTTAAATGTGTTTGTGTCTGTGTGAATTAGAGTGTTACAATAAGATGAATTAGCAATTTAAAGGAAATAACATGCATTTAAACAGCATTTACTGAATTGAATAAATTGCATATATTTTCAACTCATTTTGACCAGTCTGTCAAAGCTGTGTGTGTTTGAGAGGCAGGCATGAATATCACCCAAACTGCCTGGAAATGGATACCAGTCACAATTTATTTTAAATATGAGTGGCAGGTGGAACAGAGACCGATACAATCCAGTGAAATTCCCGCAATTTGTGAAAAAAGAATGGAAGAGGCATCTAAGGGCTGTTTGTATGTGTGTGTGTGTGTGTGTGTGTGGTTCCGTGCTTCACACATTTGCTCATTCATAGAAACTTTTTTGTATATGACGCACAATTGAAAATGACATATCCAGGCTTAAATCTGGATTCTTTCGAAAATACTTGACCAGTCTTAAAAGAAATTATGAAAATATATCTCAGTTAATAAAGTGGCCCATTTTAGATTAAACTAAGGCAGCAACCAAATTCTCTTTCATGAAATAAAATTGTTTTGTCTGGTTATTATAAAGATCATCAAGGTTTTATCCATGACACATTACTTTTATATTTTAATCATTGTATGTTTTTCTGTAACACGACAGCATTTATTATCTTCAGCAATGTCTGTTAATAAAACGGTTCTTCTTTTCTTCATGTTAGTTCACAGTACATTAACTAATGTTACATCTTTTGATAAAAAAAAAAAATTAAATGTTGAAATTAACAAAGATTCATAAATAATATAGAAGTCTTGTTCATTGTTAGTTCATATTAACTAATGTTAACAAATGAAACTATGTCAAGTATAGTTGTGGCAATCATTTATTTAAACGCCTTATTGAGTCTCCAACAGCCTCTTTATTTGGCTATTTTATCTGATAGCCCAAATTAGTGTATTTATTTTAGTTTAGGATTAAAAAAGACAAGACTGCAATCAAGGTTGTTTGGACAACATTTAGTAAATATCTTGAAATATTTCAGCAACAACACTTAAAATAGCATCTTTAACCTCTTATTCGATTATATATTCTGATGTGTGCATATACAGATCCATATATAAACAGAACATTATTCAAATAATTTGTAAAAAGGATGGCTTGTTCAAATTTGTGAAAGGCTCCTAATGGACGACTATTTTTTTAAACTGTAATCTTGAGTTAAACACAGTAAACCAATAAAATGTGGTGGTACTTTCATGCATTTTGAACAGTTTGGCAGTTCATAGCAAGCATGTTGCAGAATAGGATTTTGTCAGTGGATGGCCCATATGCTTGAAGGAATTACTGAACCTAAACCTGACTTTCCTTAGATATTGTGTGAACCCCAGCCAGTTCCCACAACGCTACCACTTCAGTGCATGCTGGGATTTGATAAACTCTTTTATCAGTTTTTCAACACACAGAAAACGAAATATCTTAAACATAAGATGATAATGCACATGTGTAGAACTCACATTTTCAAATTTACATCCCTGTGTTCTAAAAATCTGCATTTGCATAATTAATCATCAAACTTTCATCCCACATCACTCATCCATTTGCACAGAAATTTAAATAGAAAATTAATCTGAAAAAGAAATCTCATTACAATTATATTCGAGCAAAATCTCAAATAACCCAATTTATAAAACAAAACACACATATGGTCATTTAGACCATTTTTTAAAAAATAATAATAAAACAAACAAACAAAAACAAAACATTTAAACAAGTCTGATCACAAGCTAAAAAAAAAAAAAAAAGTTTGCATAGTGCTAAAGTCTAATACAAATTTCCATGAAGGTTGTATAGTATATATGTGCACAAAACGTGCATACAAGGAATGACTTTCCATAAAGAGACACTAGAAATGTGGATGTAACCAATGTGTTTCCTTAAGGCGCGGTCACATTAGCGAAATTTCATGGGCAAAAAGGCTATTGTCCATTGTCACAAGTGTAGCGATGCATGAAGCCCAGAGTCACTTTCAATCCAAGCAGCTTTCTATTGGTCAATGGCTCAAATTCGTGTGACCAACTTGAACACAAACTCTGAGGGGAACTGTTTTGCCATCAAACGAAACTCCCGATCGCAAGGATTCCTCTAGAAATGACTGGACTTCTGTAAATGTGACCGCACCTTTACAGCATAATTCATGAGGCAGAACATTTTTTATGTGAATGTTAGTGAAGCAGACAAGTTTTTTGACAGTGTGCTGTACTACAGTTTCTTTTAAAGATTGGCTTGTGAGTTTCTCACATTTTTGATCTCCAATTCCAACTGTTTTATCCGCACATCCTTCTGGTTAAGATGCTCCTTCAGCCTTCGGATCTCTTCCTGCTGCTTATAAAACATTTGTCGTAGCTATATGCAGAAACACATACATAAACACACATTAGAGGGAAGTATGAAACCTTTTTATGCAAGTAGCCCCTTAGTTAAGGGGGATACCTGCTAAGCTATATGTAGTATACCTCATTCTCTGTTTTTGGTGGCGAGCAGTGCGTGGAATCTAGTTGTCCATTGCTGACGTAGGTTGTAGAGCTGCTCTTTTCATCTGTGGATGGGAGCAGCGAGGTAGGGGGGGATACTTTGCGTGCGTTCCCTTCTTTGGCATCCAGCCGTTCCTGAATCAGCAGTGATAATCCTGGCCGACTACGAGAATGCTGTGTCTCCATCGAGTCTGTTGGGTCTTTCCCTGAGCCCAGTTCCACATATGAGTCCAGTTTACTTCCAGGCCTCAGAGACATCATCACAGGACCTGCAGAGCAAGTAATTAAGTTTTATTCTCTGAATCACAAAAAAAACTGTTGTATTATTTCTATGACATTAGCAATAATGCATAAACAAACAACCATTTAAAAAAAATAATTAAAGCTGCAGTCCGTAAGTTTTGCCTCTTTGTCGCCATCTCTGTTTGAAAACCTGCAATTGCAGCTGTGTGCGGAATTATCTTCCTTGCGTGGGTTGTGCTGGGGATGAATCTAATGTTTTGAGAAGTATGTGTGTTAGTCAGTCACCGCACCGGTGTGGATATTGTACTTTGGACTCACAGATTCTAGCCTACGTCTTGGAATATATGACTCAAATAAGCATTTTCACCGGATATTGTCATCTGACTCTGTACAGGCTAATCTCTAATTGTTATACCACTAAAATTTCATATTAAGAAATTCTTTTAACCCAAAAAGCAAATTATGCTCCCTTCGAACTGGTTTTCTTTAAAATACAAATCTTGTGTAATCCCAGACTATCTGTAATCAGAAGCACATTTAAAACTGGAATATAATTTAATTTCATTCACATGTATTTCATAAACACATAATCCTTTCTGGATTACAATCCGCCATCAAAATGATACATTTAATTATTCCAGCTGCTGTGAGAAAAGGTTATAAACGATCCGCAACCTGCAGGATCCTCACATGCGATAGCCTAGTAGCGGGACAACTTCTTTATGTTTACAGACGTGACGTAATGACACAGCGGCATGCTCGAATTCCCTGCGAAAGCCTACCCGTACCACTCAAATTAGAAAACATTATTATAAGATGACCGTTAAGTAAGGCGATGGTTTCGAAAACTGGCTGGTTATGTACTTGCTCAAATATTGATATTCGGATCATTTTTAACCAAAAAAAGTTACGGACTGCAGCTTTAAGGAATATTTATTTATTTATTTATTTTTTTTTAGACTCTAACCTTTGTCTAGACCACCGATCCACTCATCTGCTGTCATGGAAGGCTTGTTCCCAGCTGTCATGGGGTAAATGTCGTCTTGATAGGCCTCTGACTGCAGAACAGAACACAATAACATCTGTGAGACTGCTAGGGATCCTCATCAACAAGGATAGCATAGTAAAGTGAGAACTAGCTCGACTTTTTGTCATATATTTTTTTTTTGTATTTGAATGCATGTGTGAACAGAATTGTGTAGATACCCTTCGTGGAACAATCATGGATAGAGGTTCTATGAGACTTTTGATTGTCACTAGCTTGTAGAATCTGAAGATTTCACAGGAACACACATCAAGACCTCTCTTTGGCATGACACCTGGAAGAGAATGCAAAGACATGTTCTGATTTAAGTCTCAATTATTTCAAACATATTAACTGTATATTAATATATTAAAAGTAATATCAAATAACACACTACAGTTAAAATTACAATCAAGTATTTTAAATGAGCTTAATTATGTTAGCCAGCACATAAAGTACGATTATTAAAACAATGATTTGATATGTACTTTAAACTTTTCATTTGACGTTACTACAAAGTGCACTTTTTGAAGTGTTGAGTTTCTCTGAGTACACATAAGTGGCAAGCGCATTGTTTTGGGTTCATAAAGATGAAGCTGAACATTCTCTAAAAAAATTTACAATTAGTATAAATATGTCTGTGTGTGTGTCTTACCAAACCTGAGAAGTGAAAAAAAGTGCAACAAGGATGAACCAGTTTCAAATGACTTGTGCTGATGTTTTGACTACTTGTGCAAAGGAACGTTGAAATGGGGTAATAGATTTATGATGTTGTTTTGAGTATGTTTTTGTGTGTGTATACATGTAAACTATACATAGAGTACTCACCCATTCCCTTCTGTGGTAGAAGAGACCGGTATTCAGTCAAATAGTGCACATATGGCTTCTCTGGGCTGATTTCATAGTATCTGATATTTCCATCACCCTAAAGATTAAAGGAGCATTGTGTTATCCATTAATAACCTGTATCATCAATACAGCAGTAAAAAACTATTTGCCGATCTGGTAGTTTAGGTTATATGTACTCACTTTTCCAGCTATGTAAAGCATGTGTGTGTCAGGGTCATAAAACGGGAAGAGAACACCAGAGGAGCCGTCCAAGTCCTCTGAATAAGACGGCTGAGAGAGGTCCTCCTGCAGAACACACACGTACATATGATTTTGGCACTTAATATAGCTAATACTGTTAGATTACAATTTTATGTTATTATTATTTTTTTAAGCAAAACCACCAAAAATACCAATGTAAAGTTATTACTACATTGGATCCATATTTAACTCGTCTCAGGAAGATAGATGAGTTGCATTGTAATGGTCAGTAAAATAACTGCTATGTCATGATTGTAACAATAGGGGGAAATCTAAAGTGATGATTATACTGCTTCTTAGAGATGTCAGTCTGAGGATGAACGTGTCAGAACTGAGCTTGTATATATACACTCTTAAAAATAAAGGTGCTTCACGAGGCCATAGAAGAACCTTTTTGTCTAAATGGTTCCATAAAGAACCTTTAACATACGAAGAACCTTTCTGTTTCACTAAAGGTTCTTTGTGGTGAAAGAAGGTTATTCAGATTACAAAAAGGTAAGAAAGAGATGGTTCTTTAACCAAAAATGGTTCTTTTATGGATGGCATCGCTTGAAGAACCTTTTGTAGCACCTTTATTTTTAAGAATGTAGATGACAGGTCCATTCCAAACAGTCAGAAATTAACTAGGGATTAGGGCAAAAATGCCACCAAAAGTGACAAAAATGTCACAGATATTTAGATGCATGCAACTGATTTAAAAGTGACAATAAAAACTTGTTACAAAAAAAGATATATATATTTCAAATAAATGTTGTTCTTTGGAACTTCCCATTTTTCAAAGAATCCTGATTTATCATAGTTTCCACAAAAATATTAGGCAGATATCAAATATGAAATATTATATTAGTATATACAGTATATCAAAATATTACTGTTTCTAGTGTATTTTTGACCAAATAAATGAAGCTTTGGTGAGCATAAGAGACTCAAAACATACAACCAATATATATATAGAACCTTTTTGTCTAAATGGTTCCATAAAGAACCTTTAACATACGAAGAACCTTTCTGTTTCACTAAAGGTTCTTTGTGGTGAAAGAAGGTTATTCAGATTACAAAAAGGTAAGAAAGAGATGGTTCTTTAACCAAAAATGGTTCTTTTATGGATGGCATCGCTTGAAGAACCTTTTGTAGCACCTTTATTTTTAAGAATGTAGATGACAGGTCCATTCCAAACAGTCAGAAATTAACTAGGGATTAGGGCAAAAATGCCACCAAAAGTGACAAAAATGTCACAGATATTTAGATGTGAACACAGATAACTCCCCCATAGTGAATTGCTCTGTTTGTAAAAAGTCAAAATTAGGAGTGTTTTATTTCTAACACTTCAGTGCCACTACTAGTAAAAATAATAATGATTAAAAATGTTTTAACTAATTAATAAAAAAGTTTTACCTCACACCCTTTTAACTGTATTGCATTTATATACACACTACTGTTAAAATTTTTGGGGTCAGTAGGTCAGTAAGATTTTGATCAGTCAATATGCAATAAATTATTTGAAACACTGAAACATTGTTACAAAACGTTTCTTAAAATGTCAAATAAATGATGTACTTTTAAACATTTTGTTAATCAAAGTATTCTAGACTGGGAAAAAAAAATCTTACTGGTGCCAAACTTCTGAACGGTAATGTATAATTCCTATTTAATTCCTGTTTTTTCCTCACCCATTCCTTTGGTTATGCGAAGTTTAATGCACCAAAGGGTTTCAGTTTTCTAAAGATAAATCTTCTGCCAGTTAGAATTTTGTTGAAAATGAGCTTTTTGAACTTTTGAATTTAAGTAAGGAAAGCCAGCCATCTAATAGCACTCGTCAATGTCAAAATGATCAAGACAGCCAATCAAATCAAAGTAAATGGAGTTTACTGTTCACAGAAGCAATACCAGCACAATATTTGAGAACTGTTTTAAAATAAAAAGGTTAAACGACTGACAATGCAAACTGCTTGATATTTTTATGTTTTGAAATATGTTATTTCACATGAACATAGACAAATATGTTTTGGTATCATTTATGTGATTCATATAATTCCTAACTGAATGTGACAGTGTGTTTTAAATGTTTTGCATTTTTGACAGATTGGGTATACAAATAAGATGTGTTTTAGTATAAATACACACACATGCATGTATATATTTAAGAAAAATATGTTATGTTTATATATTAAATATTATTAATAATATTATATTATTATATTAATATTTATATATAATATAAATTATATGAATATAAATATATACATGTAAATAGATGTAAATGTTTTCTAAATATATACTGTATGTGTGTGTGTTTATATATATATATATATATATATATATATACACACACACACACATATACATAATAAATATACACAGTACACACTACACACACATATATTATGTTCACAAAAACGTTTGTTTTGGATGCGATTAATCGTTGCCCAGCACTAGTTCATATTTTAAAATATTGTTTGCAATTGGTTCAAAATGATTACTTCCCTACTAGAATTAGACCTACTATTTCCTTTACCATCCTATTCTTTTATACTTTATACCATTATATGAAAATGGTTCCCTAATGTTCAAGACATGGTTACGATCTTGTTTTATAGGCATGCTAGCCATAGTTGCTCAGATCGCAAATTTATTTCATTTAATAAATGAAAAATTTGCCCTAAAAAGAAGACTGTGTGTTTTTATACAAATAAAGAAGCCTATTTTGAGAATCACCTACCTGATCCCAAAGTGCAATCTGACGATGGTTCCAACGTGAACTGCCTGTAGAGAGGAGCATTTTCAGGTTTCCAAGAAATAGCACTTTACTGGCTTTGTGTGATTTGCAGTTGGTCTCCTGAAATCACACATTACACTTCAGTAAGATTTAAAAATAAATGCACATTCCCTTTGATAAAAAATATACTTGGTGAAAAAGAAATCAATCAACCATGTCCTATAAAATGACATAAATCATGAACTGAAGTCTTGTGTTCATCTGAGTGACATGAAGAGACACTACAATGTGAATGTAAGACTCTGAGTTGCTGCTGACCTCTGGGTAAAGGTTTTAAAGGTGTTAGTTTTGGATGTGTGGTGTCAGAGGGGCAGCCAAGGGGAAGCACATTTCTGTGCAAGTACACATATGATATGCTGTGTGTGTCCCAGCTCATAATTGAAATTAAGTGTAGGACTAATTACTGGGTTAAAGTTGCATGGAATAATAATAAAAATATAAGCATCAAAAACATATGCATGACAGATAGAGAAGAACATCAGGCTAAAGGCAACACACCTGTAAAAGGGTGCCAGTACGTGGGTCAATCACTCTGATCTTCTTGTCCTTACAAGAGGTGGCGAGCCTGCTGCCGTCTGTGTTAAAGGACATGGACAGAACCACATCTGAGTGCACACTGATGGACCGCACAGGGTTCTTGATCACCTGTTCAGGAACATCGAGCTTCCACACCATAACCTACACATCAACACACAAACAAACAAACTAAAGGTAAATTAAGTCACATTTACTGACATCTAATGCATGTACACTATACCATTCAAACGTTTGGAGTCAGTAAGTGTTTTTTTTTTAATTGTTACAAAAGATTTCTATTTTAAACAAATGCTTTACTTTTGAGCTTTCTATTGATCAAAGAATTCTGTAAAAATCTGTCAGTTTTCACAAAACATTAAGCAGCACAACTGTTTTCAATATTAATATAATAATAATAAGAAATGTTTCTTGAGGACTAAATCAGCATATTAGAATGATTTCTGTAGGATCATGTGACACTGAAGACTGGAGTAGCCTAATGGCTGCTGAAAATATAGCTTTGCCATTACAGAAATAAATTGCATTTTAAAATATATTCAAATAGAAACTAGTTGCTGTCTAGTATTTAGTGATGCTTAAAACCACTTTTGTTCTAAGGGGGGCTGGGAGCAGGGGTATGGGCAACAAATGGAGGTGGGAAGTCACTACTTAGACAAGAAATCACGATTTAGAAACAATGAATCGGTCTGGCTATGAGCAAGACATGTACTGTAATATGGACTATAAAAACACATCCAGACACAAAAATGCATCAGATGTTTATTTTAACTTAAAGGGGTCATAGGATGCCCATTTTTCACAAGTTGATATGATTCTTTAGGGTCTTAATGAAAAGACTGTAACATAGTTTGGTTAAAATTTCTCAATGGTAGTGTAAAAAAACACCTTTTTTACCCTGTCAAAAACAGCTCTTTTCAGAGCATGCAGATTTGTAGCATTTTCCTTTAAATGTTAAGGAGCTCTGCTGACCCCGCCCCTCTCTTCCAAGCTGCTCTCAGAGAGACTGTTTACTTTAGCCGCATTCATCGTGAA
>NW_015536535.1:543616-555395 GCF_001515605.1 Sinocyclocheilus anshuiensis
AGTGTTTTTGGAACACTGCTTGTCTAACTAATTGCTGTATAATCACTTATTTAAGAGATCCCTCAGCCTCTCTTCCAATATTAATAAGGTCACTGCAGATTTTTGGGTATCTTTCAGGTTATAAATTAAATATACCAAAACTGTTACAATTGTAACATTAAATATGAACTCCTAATGGTATATAAAGACTATTAAACCCTGATATTCCTAATATGTGGTACTAGAGTTGCAACTTTTACCCACGAATATAGTGGTATTTTCCCTGTTTTTGTTCGGTTTATGTTTTATTTATTTATGCTTTATCCTCTGCTGGAGAGCAGAGGATAAAGCATAAATAAACTTTTATTCTTTCTTTTTAAAATACATTCAAGTAATAACGTCTCGGTTACGTATGGTAACCCTCGTTCCCTGAAGGAGGGGACGGAGACGTCACGTCGGATGACCGACGAATTGGGATCTCACTAAGAGAGACCATTCTACTTCGAGTGTAAACTAAACGAGCCAATGCACATTGGCATGCGATTATTGCATCCAGCTGCTGCTGATCACAGCGTGAGTATAAGTAGGCAGCAGATGCAGCGCATATTCAGGTTTTCGCTGAGGAGCCGAGCCGGTGACCCGTATGTTCATTATTACATCTAACAACAGAACACCTCAATCGCTTAGGAGTCATTCTTGTCTACATCTGCTCCAGCGGTGAAACAATGGCGGACTGATGACAGCTCACTCAGGGCGGGTCTAAGGTAAGACGCCAGTCCAGACTGTGCTGAAACGCTACTGTCAATCAAACTATCGTGGGAGGGGCCTGTTTTTGTTACGTCACACAGACAGGCATCTGAGATCGGCTCGATTTGAGAAAGGGGGAAAGATTTTAGTAGTTTAATTTTAATAGATTAACAAAAAACCACTGGGTGGATTTTTATAATTTTAGGGTGGTTGTGTACACACACTGCCAACACACATTTCAGTTCAAACAACTTGTAAAAGTGCATGTAGCATTATATGACCTCTTTAAATCTAATTTAACTTTAGATTAACCTAAACAGTTAGCTTATCTGTTTCTTGATAAAAAAGGAATCAATACAATTAAAATCTACACCCATGGACAACAACTATTTCATTATTCTGATCATATTATATCTAGGGCTGTCACGATTATGAAATTTGGCTGACGATTCATTGTCTAAAAATAGTCACGGTTATTGCGATTAATTGTCTGTTTTAGGGCTTTGGCGATCATGACGATTATGGCGATTATCACGGTTAATTTTAATTAAATAATTAATTTTATGGCTTTCATTATATAATTGTGATTAATTTAAGGGTTCAGTAAATAGTTATGATGTTATCTTTTAATCTTTTTGAGTTATTATTTTGCAGTGTAAAATTACACAGAGTATTCCAAATTCTAAGAATTGGCCAATACCGATCCAACACCAGTGTTATTTTTTTTTCTACACCACTACAGAATATCAATACTGTGTTAGTGGAACTAATGGTCACTCTTTTTTTAAACACTTTGTTAAACATAATCCACTGAATACTCACTTCCTCATTACAGAGAAAAACGACATTTGAATAAAAATATATAAGCTACGAAATTAAACTAGCTGACTGAATACTCACTTCCTCATTACAGAGAAAAACTACATCTGAATAAAAATATATAAGCTATGAAATTAAACTAGCTAACGGTATAATTTAGCAGCAAAAACAATATCTTTATAAAATAATAGCATGTGGTGTGTGCCATGCCTCATCTTATTCGTTTTTTTTATAATTAACAATTCATGCATTTAGCAGACGCTTTTATCCAAAGCGACTTACAGTGCATTCAGGCTATACATTTTTTACCAGTATGTGTGTTCCCTGGCAATTGAACCCACGACTTTTTGCGCTGCTAACGCAATGCTCTACCACTGAGCCACAGGAACACTAACGTTTTTGTTAATAAACGTTTTGTAAGCTAGTTTGTCATTGTATCTTACTGATTTATTGTTGTGCTTTTTAATTAAGAATAACAATGAATCCATCTTTTGTTTTAGTCTTAAAAAAATGAAAGGTGTGTAGATGTATGTAAGCAAAACAGTGACAACAAGATCGCAAATTCGAAAGTGAAAGCATCCGAAGCCCGTGGCTTAACACAGCAAAAGAGAAACTCCCATTCACAAAATTCAAATCACAAATAATACTACTGATGATAAAGAACGGGTTGAATGTTAACCACTTTCGTTTCCATATAACTATAAACTATGATAAAAGTTCATCAGCATGCATTGAATAATCCCATGTTGTAGCGCAAAAAAATATATATTGCGAGCAAATCATGTGCTCCTGCGACCAGCTGAGAAAGTTAGTTGCAAAAGAGCGACGTCAGTGGGAAGAATGAGTCTGGAGCCCTGTATAGGCTATACAGTGCATGAAAAGCAAACTGGTGCTCTTCTGTTTCTTTTGGTGTATGACTCCCCCTTGTGTCATATAAAAAGCACAATAATCATGGTTGTCTGAAACAACCGCGGTTAGATAAAATAATCATGATTAGACGGTTATTTAATTATCGCGACAGGCCTAATTATATTGTTATACAATTACTACAGATCTGAAATAAAAGTAAATACTCATAGGGCTGTAAAAAAGACAACAAATATAGTACATAAAGGGTAATATTAGAGCTCAGTGTTTAATATAAAAATAAGCATCTATTATAGCTAGATTAAAAAAGTCGGTGTTGCCCTACTTTATTTCTCTTGACCAAACAAGTTTCAGTATAGAAAAACTGACTCAGGATGTAATGTTGAACACTACATACTATGAGGCACATTCACTGCTGATACAGCTATATTAAATTTAGATACTGAGTTTAGGCTTTTTAAAGTTCTTGTAAAGTTTGTAATTACATGTTTAATAAAATAAGTCACAAACAAAACTTAAGATAAATGGAAGCGTAAAGAAAAAATACTTTCAGAAAAATATACTTTCAATAAAAGTGTCATAATAAAATGTCTCACTGCTGCTTTAATATAAATATATATAGGAGGAGAGCAGCGCAGCTGAATCTTTCTCTCCAGAAAGCTCTGGCTCACCCTCCGATGCAGCAATCGACATCCGGTCGTTGGGAGGAGTGCCAACGGATACTGCTGGTACGCTCCTTGTAGAGGGCCCAGCACGTTCCATTGGCAGCTCAACTGCCTGCGGAGTGCCTAAGACCGCCCGCTCTACTGCCTGAAGTAGCCCCCGCCTGGCTGCCGCCATGAGGAGAACTAGATCGATCAATGGAACTCCGCCCCTTGAGGAAACGGAGCTTGGCCCGCGACTCCGAGATGATCATCTTCCCGCAATGAGAAGATGACTCATCCACAAACGCCACCTCAGCGTGCTACATGCCCAGGCACGTGAGGCAGCGATCGTGACCATCACACAGCGCCAGGTAACGACCGCATCCAGAAACGCCTGGGTGATACGTTGTTTATAGCAAGACCCACATCGTCTTTACAAAGACGTAACGTCAAGTTTGCCACGCAACGTCGTCTTTAAAAAGACGCACCCGAAATTGCTCTTTTACGGAAAAAGCTATTTTAGCGTGCTGAGGCGCACAGGAGAGATGATCACCTGCAACACAAACAGTGCAGCCTGATGTGTGCAACCCACTCGACACGAGAAACCACCACCGCTGAAGCGCCGTACCACCAACACGAAGAGCTCTCCAAGAGCGCGCTGAACTCGTTCAGTCTTCTTCTCTCAGTAGAGTAGTCAGGAGCAGAACGATGTGATCGCTCGGCTCCGAAGCGAAAAGCTGAATATGCGCTGCATCTGCTGCCTACTTATACTCACGCTGTGATCAGCGGCAGCTGGATGCAATAATCGTTTAGTTTACACTCGAAGTAGATTGGTCTCTCTAAGCGAGATCCCAATTTCGTCGGTCATCCGACGTGACGTCGAGAGTGACCGACTGAAAGGGAACTAAACCATTATCCTTAAAGATTATTTAAGTATTTTATTAGTTTCGCTCACACACTGAAAAAATACAACTATTTCGACTCTGGCCACTGAAAAGGAAGTTTTGGATTATTAAACGGTAATGTGTGCTAAGAGCTTATTATCCCTGTGAATATTTTAAATGTCTACCTGGGGGCCAATTCTCAGAAATCCTGTCTGTCTTCATTCCATGAGAAAGTATGTGTGTAGTTTAAGTACCTGATAGTCATAGCCAGTACTGAAAATGATGTTTTCAGCAGTGGGATGCCATTCAATAAGTCCGACACGTCGTGAATGACCCTGCAGTTCCTTCCGAGGCACTGTGATGTTCTTCAAAACACCATGTTCATGGATATCCCAGATCTTTACCTGAACAACAAACATGGGCACAAATGATAAACTGTATACATGTGAACACAATGTTAAAATGTATCAAGAACTTCTGTCTGAAATCAGCTACTGATCTGAAGGTAGAAAGTGGGATATGATACGATATGAGATAATCAGATCCATTTTAGTCAGTAATATGTGAACATGCACCAGTCTGAATTTGTGGTGTGAGTGTATGCACATACTATATGTCCACACTTACTGTGGTGTCCTCTGAACAAGATGCTATGCAGAAGTCATTAAAAGGATTCCATTTGATGTCAAGTACATTGCCTCTGTGACCAGAAACCTTCGGATGATGAGGGTCAACCTTGCCAGTCTGAGAAGACACACAGATAATTACACACCAATATTTGTGTAAATATAGAGAAGACAATCATGGGGTCAAGGTTTGAAGTATATTTAGCATTTAGTCTGTGCTGATAAAATTATCTACAGAGTTCAAAGCTGTAACCAGCGATTATCTTAAATGTTATAACTTAATGCATTTAAGTTGAATATTAATCTTAAATCGTATATTTGACTTAAATAAAACCAGTTAATTATTTAGGTTAATATTATTTTCAGTGTTCAAAAAAAAGTTTGCAATAAAAACTTGATTTAGAAAATGTACAGTTTAAAAAATTAGGGGACAGTAAGAAGACAGAAAGACACATTAAATTGAACAAGCGTGATGGAAAATACATAAATTTATAATGTTACACAAGACTTCGATTTCATATAAAAGCTGTTATTTTGAACTTTATATTCATCAAAGAATCCACAATGATATAAGGAGTTCAGCAACATTAATAATAAGAAATGTTCCTTAAAGGTCCCATGACATGCTGCTTTTTGGATGCTTTTATATAGGCCTAAGTGGTCCCTAGTACTGTATCTGAAGTCTCTTTCCCGAAATTCAGCCTTGGTGCAGAATTTCAGCCACTACGAGCCAGTCCCACAATGAGCTTTCCTTAGGACGTGCCATTTCTGTGTCTGTAGCTTTAAATGCTAATGAGGAGGAGAGAGGCGGGGCAACTGCCATGCTTCGCTCGTTTGCAAGCCATGATGTCTCTCGAGGAAAAAAAAATATTGCGCTCGCCTCGCACGGTAATAGCTCATTTTCTCATGGGCGGGCCAAATTCTCTGGGCGGGCAAAGCAGAGAAAGGGGAGGTAACCTTTCCCCGTATGACGACATAAAGCGAAGATTCCAGATTGGGCCATCTGAGCTTTCATTTTCTCAAAGGCAAAGCAGGATACCCAGGGCTCGGTTTACACCTATCGCCATTTCTAGCCACTGGGGGACCATAGGCAGGCTAGGGGAACTCATATTAATGTTAAAAAACCTCATAAAGTGAAATTTTCATGCCATCTGGGGGACCATAGGCAGGCTAGGGGAACTCATATTAATGTTAAAACACCTCATAAAGTGACATTTTCATGCCATGGGACCTTTAAGCACTGAATCAACATATTAGAATGATTTCTGAAGGATCATGTGACACTAAAGTATACAGTATATATAAAACATTCAGCTGTTTTCAGTTTTTGTGTTTTAAATATAAATCTCACTAAATTTGTATTAAAACAAGTGACAACGTTGTTGAGAACACTTATATTCAATTATACATTCAAAATTCAGAAAAAGAAAACTAGCCAAAATGCTTCTCAATGTACTTTTTGTACAGTTATTTAGATATTTTACTAAAAAAAACAAGATACAGATTAGACTGTTTGTAGTGTAGCACAAAAAAAAACTAGATCTAAGTCATTGCAAGTTTGACCAAGAATCATAGCATAGAAATGTGTTTGCAAAAGACACAAGTCTCAACAAGGAGAACATCCTTCAGTAGCCAAAAAACAATTACGTAACACAAATGACTCAGTTAACAGGTGACGAAACTTGACTTTATCATTTTTCATATCTAAACTAGCAACTGTGGGCATTGGTTCTGGGTAAAGGCACTAAAATGTTGAAATGTTGAAACATGCATTAACTTGTATTGTGTGGTCAGACCACTTTATTTTATATGTTGTTTGCTACAAAAGCACATTTAATTGTGCACTTAAGTTAACAATAATATAACACCACTTTTTTTAGACAACATTTAATGTTGGGGGAAAGGAGAAGAGACAGACAATACAGAAAGATGCCTCAAGGCTTTCATGTAACCTGTGCCATTCTTGAGACATGAGGTAATATCTGACTGAACATGAGACAGTCAACAGACCAATAAAATCAGACAGAGAGCTAAAGTGTGTCAGAACAGGTAAGTGTGTAGAAGGGTGTGTGTGACAGAAAGAAAAAGTGTGAGAAGCTATTTTTGTATGTTAGGCTGTAAAATAATAGAAACTCATAAATATGCAGATAAAAAGGTCTTCATTTGCCCTAAAGAAAAGTGATGCATAAGATACTGTAACTTATGTAACTCACCAGGTTGTCCTTTAACCTCCCTATTATGTTAAAAAACTGGGTACAACTTTTGAGTCACGGGTCAAATAGACCTACATTTGTTTCCATCCAATTTACCAAAAATGTACACTGTGAAAACAGTAATGACTTACCTAAAACAAGAAAACCTCTATTGTAGCTTGTCAGAGAATGAATAACATAAAATTTGTGAAAAAAAAGATGATTTGACAATTTGACCCCAACACAAAAGTAACAAAAATTGTAGTGTATGTCGAAACTTTGCAAGTGGGTCAAAGACATTTAAATGTCTCCATCAAAAGAAATTTTTCAAAAGTGATTTTATATACATAGAAAGCACATTAAATGCAAATAAAGTGTCTACTTTTAAGGTTTCAAATAAGTTTTGGGAGAATAAAATGTCAAAATGTGGGTGAAATAATGTTCCATTGTCATTCGGTGTAACACTTATATTTATGTAAAAATTGAAACAACATACTTATTCTGACCTGTATATATTAAAATATATAAAAGAATAAGTGAGCATACTAAATTGTATTGCATTTTAAATGAGTAAAAAATTATTGCTGACAAATGGCCAAAATGGAATAGTATAGTATTTGGGGAAATACTAATGAGTCTTAAAATGTCAAACTGATTCTTGTGGTAAATATGCCTGACAAGATTGTTACACTGAATGACATTTTAGTGTCAGTTTTCTGTAAATCATGGTAAAAATGTATGATATTTATTTTTTGCGCAGAAAAAAACGAATTAATTGAACTGGACACTTTCTAATGTACTGAAAAACAACAATAACAATTCAAAGCAGTATTAGACTTATTGATTTGATGCTTAAAACCCTTTTTCGTCTTTGACCCATGCACATTCATGACCCTAAATGAGAAATATTCAAAGAATTTCAAGAAGAAATAAATAGTTAACCAGTGTTTCAATCAGTCTGAAAATTGAACGTGGGTCTAAATAATGCAAACACAACAGGAGGGTATTAAAAGCATTTAAAGTCCATATATTATCAGTGCTAGTCACAGATATGAACGCGTTTCACTCACGTGATTGATGGACAGTACCAGGAAGGCCCCACCTCCTGCACATTCAGTGATTACGGCGATAAAGCGAGGGTTGACGGTGCAGAGGTGATTGTCATGAACACTCCGGGTGATGGGGACACCATCATAGCAGTTCTCTTTTGTGGCCGGCTTCCCAAACACATGGCGATACTTGGAACTACGGTACTGAGGACGCCATGTCATCTAGATTGAAAAGGAAGATGGATACACATTTGACATTACTGCCGATGCCAAAATGGCACAAGTTTTGAAAAAGACATAAACATGCCTACGGGGGCCTACAAATTTTTAACCTCAAAAATATTAATAAGTGGCTCCCATGAGGGCTGAAAGTTCTGTGTAGAAAGAGTATTTTTCTGGGTAAGTCTAATATTCAATGAAGATCATGAAATCAGCTTACGAAATGCTGAAGATGTAACAGAACACAAACATAAAAGTTACTTGGCCTGCAACAACTAATCAGTAAAGATTAAGGACACAGTCTGACAAATGGAGAAATGTCAAAATGTGGGATCGGTGTAAATTTTCATTCAGTGTAACACTTATTTATGTAAAAATTGAAACAACATACTTATTCTGACCTGTATATATTAAAATATATAAAAGAATAAGTGAGCATACTAAATTGTATTGCATTTTAAATGAGTAAAAAATTATTGCTGACAAATGGCCAAAATGGAATAGTATAGTATTTGGGGAAATACTAATGAGTCTTAAAATGTCAAACTGATTCTTGTGGTAAATATGCCTGACAAGATTGTTACACTGAATGACATTTTAGTGTCAGTTTTCTGTAAATCATGGTAAAAATGTATGATATTTATTTTTTGCGCAGAAAAAAACGAATTAATTGAACTGGACACTTTCTAATGTACTGAAAAACAACAATAACAATTCAAAGCAGTATTAGACTTATTGATTTGATGCTTAAAACCCTTTTTCGTCTTTGACCCATGCACATTCATGACCCTAAATGAGAAATATTCAAAGAATTTCAAGAAGAAATAAATAGTTAACCAGTGTTTCAATCAGTCTGAAAATTGAACGTGGGTCTAAATAATGCAAACACAACAGGAGGGTATTAAAAGCATTTAAAGTCCATATATTATCAGTGCTAGTCACAGATATGAACGCGTTTCACTCACGTGATTGATGGACAGTACCAGGAAGGCCCCACCTCCTGCACATTCAGTGATTACGGCGATAAAGCGAGGGTTGACGGTGCAGAGGTGATTGTCATGAACACTCCGGGTGATGGGGACACCATCATAGCAGTTCTCTTTTGTGGCCGGCTTCCCAAACACATGGCGATACTTGGAACTACGGTACTGAGGACGCCATGTCATCTAGATTGAAAAGGAAGATGGATACACATTTGACATTACTGCCGATGCCAAAATGGCACAAGTTTTGAAAAAGACATAAACATGCCTACGGGGGCCTACAAATTTTTAACCTCAAAAATATTAATAAGTGGCTCCCATGAGGGCTGAAAGTTCTGTGTAGAAAGAGTATTTTTCTGGGTAAGTCTAATATTCAATGAAGATCATGAAATCAGCTTACGAAATGCTGAAGATGTAACAGAACACAAACATAAAAGTTACTTGGCCTGCAACAACTAATCAGTAAAGATTAAGGACACAGTCTGACAAATGGAGAGGATACTAATTTCTAATCTACAAATGCCCCACCTGGTATTGTGTTTTTTTATTATGATTTCATTTATTACTTTTCCAAAGGATCTTAAAGGGGTCATATGATGCGATTTCAAGTTTTCCTTTCTCTTTGGAGTGTTACAAGCTCTTGGTGCATAAAGAAGATCTGTAAAGTTGCAAAGACTAAAGTCTCAAATCCAAAGAGATATTCTTTATAAAAGTTAAGAGTCAGCCACACCTACCTAAAACGGCTCGTTCTAACACGCCCCCACATGTCTACGTCACTATGTGGAAATATTAGCATAATGCCGCCCAAATGTGCACGCAAAGAAAGAAGGCGTGGTTTCAGGAACAGCAGTAGTGTTGCCGCAGCCATGTCAGGGAGACGCTGTGTGTTTCAGTGCGAAAGCAAAAGCACTTTATTTGGCCTTCCGGAAGTAGATGCAATTAGGAATCATTGGTTAAGATTTATTTACAACAGAACAGCACAACCCAGATGTTCGAATTTGTGCAACGCATTTTATGGACGACAGTTTTTTGAACCTAGAAGAGTACAAGGCTGGCTGTGCATTTTGCGCAGCGCAGAGTAACGCATCCTGTTTGTTTGTGTGCGTGTGTGCGTGTGTGTGTGTGTGTGTGAGAGGGGAACAGGGTCACATCACAGGAGAGTGAACCCAATCAGAGCAGACTGCGCTTGTCAAAAGTGGGGGCTTTGTTGAAAACTATGTGTTTCAGAAAGGCGGGGCATAGAGGACCTACAATAATGTACAGTATTTGAAAAATAATGTGTTTTTTTAACAAATACACAAAATAATGATCTTTAAAATAGCATCATATGACCCCTTTAAAAGAGGGAACTGGAAAGGAATGTCCATGACGCAAATATAGCAGCCTCCAGGTCAGAGTGAAATATGCTATTGTGTGCATCAAAAAACTGAAATAATAATATTGCAACAAAAACTGCAATAATTTGACTAAAATTACTCTATTTAATAAAACAGGTGTTGTTAGTGTTCTATTCAATTTATAGCATAGTCATCTATTCACATATATTTTTATAGCCTTAAATGTCCACATTTGTCTAAAGAAGGACACTGGGCTAAATGTATTAATGTATTTTTTTTTCAATAAATACAAGGGAAAAAAACTAATATTGTGAAAGATGATTATAATTCACAATAACCATTTTCTAGTTTAATGTATTTTAGACTTTTAATATTCCTGTGATGGCAAAGCGGAATTTTCAGCAGCCATTACTCCAGTCTTCAGTGTCACATGAGTCATGACCCTTCAGAAATAATTCTAATATGCTGACTTGGTACTCAAGAAAGTTGTGCTGCTTAATATTGTTATGAGAACTTTGGTTAATTTTTTCAGGATTCTTTGATGAGCAAAAAGTTCAAATTAATTGAAAAAAAAAAAAACATCTACAGATGAATCAATTATCATTAGACTTGTACATAATCTTAACCTGCACAATTCCACAGAGAGCTACACAGATTTCCACAGAATTCTAACTCACATTCAAAAATATCTACACATATCCATCCGATACATGTTTGATTATTACATTTTATAGCTAATTTTTGATGATACTCTCAGCTACCCCATAAAGATTTCCACGTGGGCATAATAATCATCAGTGGTGGACGAAGTACACAAATCAAGTACTTGAGTAAAAGTACAGATACATATAATAAAATATTACTCCAGTAAAAGTAAAAGTACTCCTTTTTCAATTTTACTCGAGTGAAAGTACAAAAGTACTCGATTTTTTTATGTACTTAAGTAAAAAAGTACTGATAGATAGATTTATTTTGCCATTTTATATAGGCTACTTAATTTAATTTTATATCAGCACATCTTTTTAATAATCCTACTGCTCAAAATACATGGGATTTTCCCAAAATAACCACTATATGGAGTCAAGATATATTTTTGTTGTTGATATGGACTACGTTGACGAGAGTGATGTAGTAATGTTCACTGTGAAGCTGCGATGTACCGGAGAGAAAACAGATTTGACCATCTGATTTTCACCAGTAAGAAAAAAAGTGTTTTAAAGCTTGTTGTTTTGCAGAACATATATGACATGAGAATAAGGCCTGAAGTTAGGAAGAACATTTTAAGGAAAATATAATTATATTTTCATAATGATTTTTTTCTTCTCAAACCTTGTCTGTGGTGTAAAAACACCCCTGGCTAAATGCCCCCAGAGGGCATCACTTCCCACTTTGATCATTACTGTAGTTACCATGTTCTGAACATCACATCCTTT
>NW_015536535.1:556070-560869 GCF_001515605.1 Sinocyclocheilus anshuiensis
TTATTTTATTTAGTCTGTGTTATTTTAATGTTTCGTTTTTTTTTACCTAAAACATAGAGACACTGATGTTGATGTGTCTGCATTCAAGCATTTCAGTGGGCTTAAATAGATCACCCTTTACAGCAGATTTAGTTCACAAACAACTGACAGTTTTGACCTAAATATGATTTTCAGTTACAATAATTAATCCTAAAATTCGACATTAGTAACTTACTTTTAGCAGCATCAGTCACGCGCGCGTTCACACGATCTCCCGGTTCTTACTTGTGAATTCAGCTCACTTGAGACTCGCACTAAACGGTTCATTTGAATCAGTGAGTTGTCGACTCGAGAACAGCTGCAATCGGTTCATTCTAATTCGTGAGTGAATCATTTGGTGCGATTTGCGAACTGATTTAAAAGGTTAATTGAAAAGAATCAGTTCGTTCTTGAATCAGACACCGCTTCTGCGTGTCATAGCATGTGATATATTATAAGGAGTAATGATATGTTTTATGAAATGTAGTGAAGTAAAAAGTATGATCTTATGCTTTGGAATGTAGTGAAATAAAAGTAAAAGTTACTCAAAATAAAACTACTCCAGTAAAGTACAGATACTTGAAAAATGTACTTAAGTACAGTAACGAAGTAAAACTACTCCGTTACTGTCCACCACTGATAATCATCACCCTCTGCAGGAAACAATGAAGAAAAATCTCACTAGCCAACTTCCAACAGCTTCACAAATTCACAAAATGCCTCTCAGAAACGTCTGCAACAACCCTGATGACTGTGTAGATAAATGCATTGTGAAAACAGCATGACTGGTTTTGATTGAAGGATAAAGTTAACAGGTACTAGCAAGATCAAACTGCAGAAAGTCTGGTGTTTCCACAACATTTTTTTTTTTTTGTATGTTTGATCTGCTCTCCCGGTTGCCTATAAGACAAATTTCTCCCAAGGGAGACAATAAAAGAGAAACTTAAACTTAAACTTAACTGGATTTACATATCCGAGTTGTGTGCAATTGAATTCTGAGTGTGGAGATCCAATTCTGGAGAATATGGTGACTAAAACAGATAGCAGTTACAGATTTGACGGTTTATAGCTGCCTGACTGGAACTGCAACTATATGCAACTAAAAATGTTCAGGTGATTCCATAGTATACCGAAGTGCACACAAAACAACGCACATATATTTAAACACACCTGAGATTAACATACTAATCTTCCCTTAAATGCAATGCATTCTGGATGGAAAAACAGTCTTACCTAGACAATAAAGGCCAAGCATGGTACAACAAGTATCCTAACACTATATTCTGTGTCTGATAATTTATTAGAAAACTTCTAACATAAATCCATACTAAAATATATTGAAATTAATTAGAGAGCATGAAACACTGCAACACTGTTAAATATATGAGCAAATCCTTCTGTGGCAGGATTTGTATATGTTTGAGTTGTTCAGCTTTCAAAGGCTGGTGTAATAATTAACCAAGTGATGGATTATCTAGTGTGGGTGTGGTGGTAGGTAACAATAGATATCAAAATCATGACAATACCACAACCTTCTTATTAATGTTTGAAGCATAATTAATAAAGTAACTAAAACATTAAGAGTAGATGTCATCCAGACACAATGTGGAACATGACATTTAAATCCATCTTTCTAGACGAAAAGTTTACAATTATTATATTTTTCTTTTTCCTGTTGTTTGTAGCTTTACACCTTTACAACACCACATTAACTTACAGTGTCTTTATATAAATTACTGCATTAACATAACCAAAAAAGTTTAAGCCTTGACATGCAGATAATAATAGTAACAGTATCAGTACCATAACTATAATAGTATAGTATGCATTATAATATCTCTCCAAACTCCATGTGGCCTAATATAGTTTTTAAAGATCTGAATGGTTCATTTAAGTGAGGATGCAATATATCTGAATCACAAAGTAACATCAAAATTAATTGTGGCAACTACTCACCCTGTCTGTGTTGAGCACACGAAGACCTAAGAGAACGGAGGTGAAGATGCAGAAATAAAACTGGAGAAAATATCCCTATCTGCCACTTCCGCAGGCAGAGTTATTCCATTTAAGATCTCTTGTAAAACATCACAGACAAAGAAAATATGACAATAAAGGAAGAAAATCCTAAAGACTGTGAGAAAACAGATGTTAAACTTCTGCCCTGCAGCCTCAGTAAATGTGGACAGAATGCCAGCAGCACGTCCAGTGTTTGTGAGCGAAGCAGGTAAGAGATCATGTGTGCACACTCCCTAAATGGGTGGCGCCTCACAGCAGAAAGCACAGGGGATGGGTAGGTGTGAAGGAAAGATAGGACAAATTCCCCACACTGATTTCCTGTACATTCATCACTAGGGCTAGGGTGTTAAAATGTCTTAATACTTCTATATTCAATAAATGTATTGACATTTGTGTATTATTTGCTTTACGATTGCTTTTAAAGAAATGTTTTTATTCTGATTTTTATTTATTATTTTATTAATTTTTATTTATTTATTTGAACTCATATGCACTAATATAACAAACTTCTAATAAACAGCCAAAGGTATCAACATTTTCACTGAAACATTTACTGAAATAAGTCACACAAAGACTTAGTGATCATGCATACAAACTATTGAATCAGACTATGAATCGATTCAGTGAAATAGACAAGTTTGAATTTATTCACAGGAATGAATCGCACAAACAATAATGGCATTTTTACTGCTTTAGTATAACGCGATTAAAATATTTATCTAAACACTCTCATACTTATGAGTTGTGAGGCAAGGAAAGATTAAAACCACTGCAATATTCACAATTCTGCTTAATTCTGTGAGATTTTAAATATCTATTTATTCCATGGAGCTGTGGTGTGACAACCTATTTTTTCTATTTTTGTTCAAGGACCTATATTTAGTTTCTCTATTATTTTGGATGTGCGGGCTTTTGTTAATTTTCTTTTCCAAAAGAATGTATTGTGAATATTTGGCATATCACCCATTCTTGGTGGTATTCAAATCTGAATCTGCTGCAAGACAGACATTTAAACTGACCCGAAGCAACAAGGAAACTGTACAACAAGGAAAGCTCAGGCCATTACCAAGTGTTATCTGAGAACAGCAGAGGCTTGATAGAAATATGTTTATGCTATGTAAATAAGCAGGGTAAAACAAATACACAGGAAATGAGGACTGGAGTCGTAAAAGTGGTAGAGTTACTGGATGCACCTCAATATGAGAAGCGTAAACACACACAGGGACAGAGTCCAGTCCACAGGTCAGGTTTAGTCTAAAAAGAGAAGACGGAAGTCGGAGAAGTATCACTTCTATCAGATGACTTCACATTTCACCTGGAAGGTAAGATAGTAACTGAACACCTGCAAGGCATAAGAGGATAGGAATCACTGAAAAACCTGCTAACTGCATCTTTTTGCTGACTTACTGCAGGTGAACTTTGATCACTAAAAAAAAAAAGAAGAAGAAGTAGTTCACACTACCATTAGCGATGAGGTCAGGATCTGTTATCCAAGCAATTAGAGAGCAGCTTGACATACAGCTTTCTGGAGGCCTTTAGAGCTGACTAATGTGCAGAGATTACAGACATTATGCTAATAACCAGCTACAACAGAGGAAAAGCTTTATGGGTCCAGATCTTTCAGTGTGGAAAGGTGTTTGATCTTGAATGAGGAGATCTGCATTTTGAC
Organism: Sinocyclocheilus anshuiensis; assembly: GCF_001515605.1. Classification (NCBI taxonomy): domain Eukaryota; kingdom Metazoa; phylum Chordata; class Actinopteri; order Cypriniformes; family Cyprinidae; genus Sinocyclocheilus; species Sinocyclocheilus anshuiensis. The sequence continues at coordinate 559,774 of NW_015536535.1, forward strand.
AATACACCGCCTGGTTTCAGTTTCTGGGCCATTGAGGCCTTACTAAATCCTGACTGTGAGGATGGGGCACTGGCATTAGTACTGTCTTGGAGTATCCAGGTCACTGACTGTTGTTATGTTAACTGACCCTAAAATCTTGAGAAAGACTGTGTTTTGATATGATAAATGTCAGCTATGGGCTCTCTAGGATGGTCTGGTTGAGTTTGTTTATCCTGTTTCAACTCTTCACTCTTGCAAAGAAGAAGAAGATCTTTAGGGGAAGTTTGATCTGGAATAAGGACATGAGTGCATGTCCTGAATAAATAATGATAAAAACGAACAACTTTATTGCTTTATTGCACCAACGCAGGATCATGAAACTGAGTCAGTAATAGTATCTGTTTACTAGCACCCCTAAAGTCCAAAAATAAGCCAGTGACATGATAGCTGTTGTAGATAGCAATAAAAGCTTGATCATGTCTACAGCTTTCAACACAAAATGTTACAATAAAATCTTGTTCTTACCTGTATAAGTTTAGTAAAAAAAATGCAGTTATTTATGCAAGAATATTAGAGTCCAAATAAACTAAATAAACTAGCCCAGGCTCAATGAAAATCAAGATATTTCTGCACAATGAAATTTCATTTCTTCTTGCATGTTTCAAAACATTTACAAAGTGAAATGCCAGTCAGTGGCACTAAAAGAGCATTTGGTTTTATCAGAAAAAATAAATGTGAATCTGGCAACGTTATATTACATTGGTTGTTGTACATATTGTGGCAGTTCCGAAATGAAATGTCCTGTAAGTGGTGCTAAAAGGTTAATGCTCTATGGCAAATAACGTACCAACTACACTAAACCCTATAACCTAAACCTAACTGAAAAGCAAACATGAGATTAAAAAGTAGTTTCTGAAGCAACCATGCTAAAAACTAAATTTCCAGGTTAGAACACATCTGTGTAAACATGTTTTGCATATCAGAATCAGAATCAGAATCAGAAAGAGCTTTATTGCCAAGTATGTTTGCACATACAAGGAATTTGTTATAGTGTCACAAGCTTCCAGTACACGGAGACAACAACAACACACAGATAATAAAAATGAGATGTGAATAA
>NW_015536535.1:560904-584527 GCF_001515605.1 Sinocyclocheilus anshuiensis
ATAAACCACAAAAAAAAGAATAAATTGTATGTACAGGTGTGCTATAGATGGAATAGGAATAGAATAAAATAAAATAAGTTGTAGGGATGTACTAGGGGTTAGGGTGATAAATAAGTATAAGGTTATTGCACATACTGTACTTTAATTGCACAATGGGAGAACATTAACTGTTCAATTCAACATTAATATGCCCACCCCATACATTCTGTCTTCATGCGGTTTGCTTAGCAAATACTCAAAAATCTTTATTTGGGACTGGTAGTGTCACGAATCCGGTCCATGAACTTCCGTCTGCTAGCCATCAGAGGTCACCCTTTCCATTTTCATTGACTCGCGCACTACACACTGTTGCATATCATCCCGGACTACATATCCCATCATTCATTGCACTGATTGCACACAGCACTGATTGCACACAGCTGTTTCACTAATTGCACACAGCACTGACTGCACACAGCTGTTTCATATCACTCACTCACTATTTAACACTCACTCTGATCCCTGCCCGCCGCCGAGTATTGTTTAGCCTGTACCCTGTTCCTAGTCTCTGTGTTTCCTTGTTGATCCAGCGGCTTTTCAAGTGGACATTGGCCAGGTATGGACACGGCAAGGCTGTTGTTAGCCCTCGAGCAGGGCACACCCTCGCTCGAGGCTTACATTCAAGAGTATCTGGACATTGCCTATCACTCTGATCTACCGGACTGTGTTCTAATAGATTTTTTTTGTAGTGGCATTAGGCAACCGCTGAAGTCTAGGCTCATACTTAAGGGGCCGCGTTCGTCACTATGTGTGTATGGATTATGCTTTATTGACTGTTGGCTCTTTGTGGACTGTGGGTATCGCGGAAGATATCACTCACTCACTATTTAATACTCACTCTGATCCCTTCCCGCCGCCGAGTATTGTTTAGCCTGTACCCTGTTCCTAGTCTCTGTGTTTCCTTGTTTTGCCTTGCCTTGCCTTGCCTTGCCTTGCCTGTTTTCTTGGTTTCTGATCCTTGCCTGTTTCCCTGGATTTATCCCTCTCGTCTCGCCCCTGTGATTCTGTCTGCCGATCGTTGACCTATGCTAGCCCTAGGACTATTCTTGTGTTTTGCCCGCCATATTCCTGTTTGCCCTTGTTCGACCCTGCCTGTGTTTCTGACCTCTCTGCTTAATAAAGTCTGCACATGGATCCGCATGTCTCACGTCTTGTCAGCCCCGTTACAGGTAGGAGGTGATCTACTTTTGGGTTTGGTGAAATCATTAAGGTGAGCAACAGTTTGTCAATGCATGTGTTGAGCAAGGAAAAATGTAAATATATTACCAATGTGCTAAAGCTGAAGGACGTGACTCATTTGCACAGCTCTTTTTTTTTCTTCAAAATGTGGGACTGTTCAATTTGACTTTCAAAGCATACATTTGAATTTCCCTCTTAAGAGAGAAAATCTAGCTACTGAGGCTCACCAATCTGCTGGTCCTGAAAGAGAAACTTCCAGATATAAACATCTCCATTCCTGAGAAACAAAACAGTCTATGAGTATGTATTTAGCTATTACACAACATGAATAGTATAGTTGCTTGTTAAGTCAAAATTGTGCAACATCACTCAAAGCTCACAAAGTGAATCACAGGTTATAATAATGTTTGCAATATGGGTGGAAAGTACATATGTGCCCCACGGTTTTACTCTGCTAGCAGACACCGTATTGATTTATATAATAAAGGTAATATGTTAATAAGGAACTATGGCTTCCTCGGAAACTCAGTGATCAGTATTTTTACAGTTCATAAGTTAAGTGTGCTAAATTTGTGCAACAACTGCTGTTTCTTAAATATATGTTAACATTACCAACATAACAAAATTGTAATTTCTCCTCCAAACAGATGATGAAAGGGGAACTTATGTGATGTATTAGTGTGCATTATATATTATGGCACTGTATATTATATAATAGATACACATAAAATTTGTTTATATAAATCATGAATGTCTATTAATGATTTGTTCACCTGCCTAAATGAGGGAAACTATATATCCTATATTGCAAACAATACAGCCATCTGCTCATCTAAACACTATACGACATTCAGAAGAGTTTATGAAACCTGAAACTAAATCAATATGTTTATTGACTAATACAAAGCAGGGATGTGCTGCACACACAAACTGTATAATGACTTGAGCATTACAGAGGGATGTGAAGTCAGGAAGATTCCATGCCATTCAATAACCCACTTAAGAAGAGAGGATGCTGGGAAAGGCTCCTTGATGGGTACAGTAACTTTAATGTGAAGCTAAAAATAAAACAAACTGATTTGTTTGGTAGATGACGGATGGATCTCTCTCTCTCTCTCTACACACACACACACACACACACACACACACAAACAATATGAAACAACATGTATGTATATAAGAGTTGTTTCACATGTTGCTTATTTGTTAAGGGTTTGTAAGCTGCAGCATGAATAAATTAGGTGGTCAGGATTGTTTTGATGTTTCCTGACTTGTTTTATGTTGATTTATGTTTTTGTCACCATTGTAAGTTATTTGTTTTGTATGGGTTACAAGCTCTTTTTTATGATGTTTGTTGATTGTTATTGAGGTTTCTGTGCTAATTGTTGAGGACCATGTGTCTATATTTTATTACTGCACACATAGTACCATTCTTCAGAGGTCAAGATCACAGTTCAAATTAACTGTGTATAAGAATGAAATATTTATAAGAAGGCTTATAAGAAGATTTCTGGCATTGCTAATTTATTATTTGCTCAACAAGAATTATGTACGTGTTCCGACATTAACTTTTTAGATGAATGAGAAATTGTTATTTATTGAATGATCAAATTAAATTTGGACAAAGAAACTAGTATTACGTATTATGATTATGTCAAGAGAACCTAACATTACTGATGAGAATATGCAGACTTGTTTCTTTGCCCAACAGCTCAACAATTGAGTGATGGACTGCTATTCTAAAAAAAAACATTGAATCAATATATGGGTGTGCATTTCCATCCACAAATGTCTAACTTCACCAAAAGCAAGACAAAATGAAAGACAGTCTCTGTGGATTGATTCCGTCAGGTCAAGACCGAGCTAATGTCATCAATTAGAGTTGAGTTTGTTTTTTTATGTACAATACCGAATCAGCATATTAGAATGATTTCTGAATGATCAGAAAAAAAGTAATTTTAATTTGTAAGAATATTTCACAATATTACTGTTTTTACTGTATTTTTGATCAAACAAATGTAGTCTTGGTGAACTTTTTTCAAAATCATAGAAAAAACAGATAGTGTATTGTTTAACCTCCTTAACTGACTGTTCAACAATAACCTGCTAGTCCATTAATTGACCGCCTTAACTCATCTATGACCTTTCACTAAGGTCATCAACTGAAGGTCAAAAGCTAGAAGCGAAAAGTTTAAAAAATCCAAGATCTTTGAATATCAAGATATTGATGTAACTTCTTATTTGAGTAGAAACTTCTACAGTTATTTACAACCAAATACAAAATGAAACAAATAATGAACAAATGATCTGTTCACACCAAGAGTGGGATTCATTTTAAACAGCGCACAGTTGTATTTAATAAAAATATAGAATGCAAAACAAAGAAGCAAAGAATGCTGATGGGGCCATAAACACCAAATGTGCTACAACTTCAGCGGCTCTGGACATGTGATTAAAATACATGAACATATTAGTTCATGTATTTGCTAAACTAATAATAATAATAATAAATAAATACAATTCGAAACACTCACCAAGGTGAATTACTGGCACTTTTATCTAAAGCTACTTGTGTGATGACAGTGCTAGCAAATGGATTATATAAAACTGTGTGTGGTTCATCAATGCAGCTTCAACCAAACCTTTTCCGAGTAAGAAAGAGGGTTAAGCCTACTAATTGGCATTGTTCTTTTCACCCTGTACAGATATATTATCTATATATATATATATATATATTATATATATATATTAGATACAAATATTTTGCTACAGTATTCTCACCTGACCTGAAATCAACCAACAAATCAAACTCAGCCTATGCTGAGAATTATCACTGAACGGTTGAAAATGTACAGAAAACAATACTGGACAGAGGAGCCAGAGTCATATGTGTCCAGGTAAAGACCCAGACTAAAGCAGCACTCATGGCTCATGGACGTGTCTGAACACGACCACACCTCTCTTTGACATGTTTCACCCTCAGGACTTTGACACCTAGCAACCCTTCTGAACTGTCTTTCTTTACCTGGCCTCCCCTGAGTGTCGGTCTGTCTCACTCAGCAATACAGCCAGGCCATTTCCTCCATTTAATATTAAAGAATGACAGTATTCAAGACAATTCAACTAAACATTAGTGGTCTGACAGACGTGTTTTATGATAACTGATTATGATAATGATTATTTGTATTAGTATTTTCAAAGAGTAGGCCTAAAATTAGAATTCATGTCCAGGTTACTTGTCTGATAAAAATGATAAATTGTATTCAGATTATCAAAACTGTGGTTGTGGTTGTAATTGTCACAAATGGAAAATGGACACTTAACTGGATAGTTCATCCAAAAATGAACATGACGACTGAATTTTCATTTTTCAAGGGCTATCTCTTTAATGGATGTGATAATATATCTGCCAATAATAATAAAAAAACTTGTATCCTTCATTTTAAAGATGTGCAGTGAAAGCATTTGCGCTACAGAAATACATCACATGTAAGTGACAGTTCAGCTCTAGAAGGGATAATGAAAAAGTCTAAACAAAATAAACACAAAACAAATATCACTTTACAATAAGTTTTCATGTGTTGACATTAGATAACTAGCCTATAAGTTAACATGTACTAACAATAAAAATAGGCCTATCTCTAAAGCTTTTATTAATTTTAATGAACTAATCAGGCTCATGATGTAACAAATGTATCGCTCATTGTTAGTTATGTCAATGCATTAAAACTAATGGGACCTTAATGCTGTGTTACCAAAATTAACACAGTAGACCACATAAGATGAGATAGGTTACAAGAAAACAATCTGAAATAGCCTATAAAAGAAAGCCTTCTACAATAAATTGGTAGAATTATCAAATCTACACTTATTTGGCAATTTATCAAATTATGTTCTAAGGTCTCCTAAACTCGCACTATCAACCGTCAATAAAATAGCCTCTAATAATAATAATAATAATAAATTACATAAAAAACACAGTTTGGAACACAGTCTGGAAAACTACAGCTAAGTGCATATATAATTATGGGTTTTCTTACCTTTGTGATGGTCATGCAGTATGAGGAGAACTAAGAATAACCCACGGCTACTAGATCCGCGCCTTTTTAAACACTCACTCGCAGAAATGTGTCAGAGAGAGAGAGAGAGCGAGAGAGAGAGAGAGACAGAAATTATAGGATGATGCCGCAGTGTTTGAGGTGAGGTGTGAGCATCAGCTGGCATCTGTTTAGTGTTCATTATGGGACGCAGACTTGTCCTCCTAAAGGGGCGCTTGGGCGCTCAGAAAACAAACGCACCATCGAGTTTCATTCAAATCCCAGAACACAGTTCGTTTAATTCGATGCATTTATACACTATAATGTGTAATCGTTTAAATGTATTAATTCAGAGAACTGTTATCCGGGAAACAAATAGAAATATCGTAAAACAATCTCTATAAAATAATTAAATAAAAGTCTTAGTCAGTAATCACAAAGCTACTATGATTGGTCCACGGTTTTACAGCGAAGTGAAAAGTAACATATACCACGTGACACCGCGGTGTGCGTTTTACACCAGTATTTGTCTGGACAATAATTTCGCACGATTAAGAACATTCCCGACAAACATTAATACTCATTTAGTTTAAAGATATGGTTAAGAGTTAAAACAAACATTACTTTTTTGTGCTAATTAGACCTGTCCAATTAGAAAGTACTTGTACGCACTATAAGACACGCCCATGTTCATTACGTGTATTCCGTTCACCATCAGTCCCGTTTTTTCGATGTCTATGGGTGTGCGGCGGCGCTGCGGTGGAGTAAAGGGTGGGGCGATGATGAGAGATGATATAACCCATAACCTGTGTTTGAGAACACTGTCCCATCCCCCCCATCCCACAGTAAACAATCAGAGGGCCAAATATGAACGCAAAACATGCAAATAAATAAATGAAGTAATGTGCGGGATAAATGTGTAGCCTAAGTATAAATACACAATAAATAATAAATCCGTTCGGTCATTTTTTTTTTTAATTTACAAGTTACAACTGCAACTAAGATCATGCCTGAATTAGAGTTTTAATATTTGAATAGCTTATTCATTTTTGTAATACTGTATTTATTATTTTTTTTACGTATTTGTGCGTTTCTTTCAACAGTATGATAATGATGGGGTAGTCAGTGTTCTTTTATTCATACATCACATAGTTTAACCTGAGGATTTGGCTGGTCAGAATGGTCCCGGTAGCCCCTGCTGGTAAATGTCAGAAATACACCAGTTTGTTTCAATCTTTCTTCATTGAACATATACATGTTCAAAGATGTATATTCTTATTCTATAGCTTAATATTTCTATTTCAAATAAATGCTGTTCTTTAAATGACTGAACCACCAAGCGTCTCTATAGTACAGCATATTCATTTGGGAAAGGGGGCCACCCATAAAACTGTCACAGGCCTAAGAATTTTAGCAAGGAGTCTCTGATATACTTGTCTTCTTCTTGTTGTCTCTGTGCACTGGTTACCGAAAACAGGGCTTTCCATCACAGGTAAATGTTTTAAAATATAATTATAAAAATAGACTATCAATTTTTATAAAAATAAATATTTAAAATAATAACATTTTTATAATATTGCAGTTTGGGCTTTTTATTTTAATGCTACCTTGAACAGAAGAACAAATTGTAGTGTACAAATAGCAAACATTTAATTATATAGTAGCAGTTTTTTTTTCCAGTGCACAATTTTCTAATTATGGCATTGTTGTCTGTAAAGCTGCAAAACATGCTATATGAACTTCATTATATGCCTTCCTTTACAATTCCTAAATAATTGTTGTATAATTCATTATCAAACATGACCATGAATGCAGTTCATGGCAAAATTATATTTGTGGGTATTAGCAGTGGAAAAGTTCTCAGTCAATCCTCAAATACAGCTGTATATTGAACAAAACACCTATCAAGAACACGAATTAAAAACTTTAGTTTAAAACCAAAACATCACAGACAAGTATTTATATAGTTTATTCTAAGGAGGCTTGTTTATCCATAAATTAACCAAAGCTTGAATCAAATTTCGTAAAATACCTCTCCAGTTTTTTAGGAACCTGAAAGTATAGCATCCCAACATTTAGTGGGACTTCAGAAGTGTTATACTGAAGAACACACGGATAGTATTAACACAATGTAATGCAAAGTGGGTTTTGCAAGATGCAAGAGTCTGTTTGATCATTTGTAGATATGAATGTATGGATGAACAATTCTGAAAACTGCAGACATGGAGGAACAGATGAAAGAAAAAACAACAACAACAGCCATTTGACCAGGCAGCAATCTAAAGCAAAACAGGAAAAGGACAAAATTTGAATGAGATGTTAAACAGAGTTCACTATGCACCTGAGCAGAGAAAGCAGGTCTTACAGAATACATCCATCCATCATCAAGACACTTACAAGTTGTCAAACTGTAAAGAAATGCAGACTGAACTTTCTCTGTGGCTTTGCACTATGTATAACAAAGACGCAAATCTTTTCTTTATTTTCTCCTTTCCATCATTAGGTCAAATAGCTCTCCAGAATCCTCTACAGTACGTTACCAGGACATAAGCACTGGGAATGTTGATCAAAAAGAAAGTATCCATCTGTATTTATTATCTGAATAAATTCAAAGCTTCTTTAAAATGAAATGGGTCTGGTTCAATTAGTCGGATTGTTTTGTCCACTGCAAAATAAATTCTAAAAATTAAAATGCAGTTATGAAGAAAGTAAAGAAATAGGTGATTCTTCTAAAAATCAGAAGATTAGCTCTACGGTCCAAGGCTTACAATCTCTTTCTCTAAGCGTGTAAGTGACAGGTTAATAGTAGTCTTTCACTACCACTATTAAATCAATACTTTTTTTATTCATCACACTCTTCTTCCTCCTCTTCTTCATCATCATTATCATCAAACTGGTCCCTTGAATCCAAATCATCCTCATCTTCAATCTGTGGGGAAAAAGTCAAATCGGATCCAAGAATAAGAAGAAATGCAAGAAGCCAAAAAGACATTTGGTGAATACAAAGCCAGTGAAACTATAGGGCCTTTCGCACCGCTTTAGTTCCAGAACTAAATGTACAGTACTAAAGTACTGGGACGATTTTGCGCGAACTATTTCCCAGTACCATTTAAAGGGTTGCATTCGCACCGACAGTGTGTACTAGGAACCGGTCGACAGCGACGTCATTTGTGCGCGGCGTTCAACAACAGAAACAAAGAAAAACAACGTTAACAACAGGAGGATGGAGGACGCTGTGATCGGAGCTGTGTTTTTGTTGTGTCTCGCGGGTTTCACAATAATGGACATGGAAAGTCGACGTATACGTAAAGCGATTGAAAGAACGGAAAGGAGGACTAAGAATCTCCACCGACAACTGGCAGTGCTACATTTGCTAAAAGTGCCTGCACTTCAGCGTCTGTCCATCTATCGCTGTTCTCCATACTTGCGAAATAAGTTGACACAATGTTTACAGTATGTTTACACGGCGTTTTAAATCATGGCGGGTGAGGGCGTTTTCATACGCGTTTGGCCAATCAAGGTCTACTTACGTCACAATTAGTACCAGTTGTGCTGGTTAGACCCTGCTCCGGAGTAGGAGCTAATTTGGTTCTCGAAAAAGGCAGTCCGGTACTAAAATCGCTCCCAGTTCCGGCGGTGCGAAAACGCCAAAAAGTGGGTAGTTCCACAATTAATTCTGGTACTATGAAAAGGTTCTTGCGGTGCGAAAGGCCCTAATGTTCTGCATTGTTGTGAGGAATGTACCGTCTCTCCCAAGTCCTTGAGTCTCTGTTTCAGGCTCAGAATCTTCTGGTCCTGGTCAGCGAGTAGCATGAGAAGATCGTCCTGCTCCTTCTTGGACTCCTGCACCTCCTGCTGCAACTTGCTCTTCTCTGCCTGCATGATGGCAGCTGTGCTCGTGGCTGAAGCAAGTTCTTTCTCCATCAATTCCTTACTCTCCAGAAGAGTTTTAACTTCCCCCTGAAAGACAGGGTAGGACAGAAAAAAGAGCAAGTGTTAAATGGGAAATTATGTCAAATGTAAAAGCACATAAAATAAGTAAACGAGTGAATGATGAAAAAAGGAAGGCGGCCATTCCTCAAGGGCAAGTCACCTTGAGCTTTTGTGTCTCAGCTGTCTGAGCAGAGAGCCTGCTCTCTAACTCTGCAATCTTCTCTGTGTAGACACCGTCTTCTCCTGGAATTGCAGCCTGAAAGAAAGACAACACTGAACTAATAAGCACAATCACAATCGTTCAAAAGTTTAAGGTCAGTTAGAATTTAATTGTTAATAATTAAATATTTAATAATTAAATATCATGCTTTTATTAAGCAAGGATGCATAGGGACAATAAAGACTTTTACACTGTTATAAAATATTTTAATTTCAAATAAACTTCGATCAAAAAAAAAACCTTTTTCATCAAATCTATGATAATCCTGAAAAAAAATCTGTTTTTAACATTACTAATAAGAAATGTTTCTTGAGCATCAAATCAGCATATTAGAATGATTTCTGAAGGATCATGTGACACTGAAGACTGGAGTAACGATGCTAAAAATGTAGATATGCCATCACAGAAATAAATTACATTTTAAAGTACCTTAAAACAGAAAATTTTGTGCAATTTGAAAATGTTTGTGTATTGTAGGATCAGGTACCCAATTTAGTTTTTCTGGTGGACTCACTGTGAGATTTGTTTCCCCATTTTGAATCGAATTTCAATTCAGTATCATACTTGCTTGAAATTTCAGGAGTTACTTAATAAAGTAATATTTTAATAAAACTTTAAATATGAAACTAAAACCATTAGTAGATGGTGGTAAGTTCTTGTCTTAATGAGTAAATGAATCATTGAATAATTCAAACAATCTGTCCAAAGCATATGATTCATTCAGAAATGAAGCAAGTCACTGTCTTTATGAATGGATCATTGAATAACTCACTCAAATGATTCATCAAAAACACAGACTCATTCAATAACAAAACACTACTGTGTGTTGCTCAGAGATGCACAATGTTTCTGCTGTGGCTTTGTTTGAAACTATTTTCACTGGCATTCTAACAGGCTAAACCACGCAGTGAAACCATGCTCTCTTCTCAAGGCTTGTTTTTTGCAAAGTGAGTGACACATTTATGATATGTTTGTAGATGATTCATATCACACATCCTTATGTACCCGACTGCTGCTCATGGCCTGAGGTGTCCCCTCTTTAAACTGTCTGGGTGCTGCACTGCTCTCACAGTTGCCAATTTTATTTTGTCAATTATTATTTAGAAAATCAATTTTCATAATTTGGGAAGCGATTTGAATCCTTAAAAATAGAATCACAGTGTTTCCTCTCCACTCCTAGTGGACTGATGAAAAAAAGCCTGCCCACGATGACTCCTTTAGACTGGATTTTACGATTTTGAGATTGAAATAGAGGTGGTCTGTTGGAATGCTATCTGAAGCTGAGACTGCAGTGTGGTGGACTGTACTGTCTGTACAATTATTGGAACACACTTACTGTGGTCTCAGATCCTCTGAGTAGCTCCTGTCTTTCACTCTGTAGTTGTGTGATCTCTGCGGTCTGGCTCTGCAGCTGTGCTTTCAGCAACTCCACCTCCTGCAATCAAACATTAAATTTTTTTTATTTTCAACTCCGTTCAAAGTGTTTTGTATATAATATCAGTGTTTTGTATGAAATATATTGAAGAGAAAGGTTGGAATTTTACCTTTTGTAATTCTGTGACCTCTGAAGTTGAACCCTCTGCTGATGGTACTCCCTCAGCTTTCTGTTGGGCACAAACCAAATATTTCCAAATACACCACTACAGTTCAAAAGTTTTGGGTCAGTACAATTTTTCTCACACAAGTATCACACACAAAAACATTCAAAAACATTAAGCAGTTACCACAAAAATATCAAGCAGGACAACTGTTTTTCAACATTGTAATAGTAAATGTTTCTTGGGCACCAAATCAGTATATCAGAATAATTTCTGAAGGATCATGTGACACTGAAGATTTGAGTAATGGCTGCAGAAAATTCATCTTTTCCATAGCATGAATAAATTAAATTTTAATATATATTAAAATTATTTGAAACTGTTAACAATTCTTTCAAAATATTACTGTTTTACTGTATTTTTGATCAAATAAATGCAGCCTTGGTGAGCATAAGAGATTCACTGCAACAACATAATAATGATCCCGAACGTTTGAATGATATCGTAAATGCTACTGTAAAAGTCTAAGATATTAGAATTAATAGATTAATTCTATTAGAATTAGAATTAGATTTCAATTTTGAATTTTCGAACACTCTCATACCAGGCTGGTTATTAGAGAGTCCTTTTCAGTCAGCTGCGTCTGCAGCAGCTGGTTTTGTCTTTGCAGTTCCTCAAGTTGTTCTCGGAGTTGGCTCAGCTCCTCTGGTTGCAGGCCGTTCACATGTGCTGCCTCTGCCTGATTACCTGTCTGCTGATTATCTTTACCTACAGAATGTGAAGAAAGAGTAGACCAATTGTAACAGTAACTTCTACTAAAATATTGCAAATACTACTGATATAGATCTGATATTTGCTCAGTACCTAGTTTGAGTTTGAGGATGTTATACTGATCCTTGTGCTGCTGGATCTGCGAGAACTGCTGTGTTATGGTGTTCTGCAACTTTTCATTCTGGGAACTCTGCAATGTTACTTGCTCCTTCAGCTCATTTATTTGAGAATCCTGCAATTAAACGGAGATGAACAGAGGAGAAATGGAAAATGAATGTGTAATTTAAACATATGCCTATTTTCCGTCTAAAACCCTACAGAGGAAAGAGAAACCAGTGTTTAAGCAGGGGTAACCCACTTTTCTGCGGTCATAAGTCGAATATTTTTAGTCATCCTTATGACAATTATAGCCCTATAATACTATAATCATATTAGCCATATTCCAAGCCAAATACATAAGGATTCACTTCTCTGGATTAAGATCCAGCAGGGCTACCTATGGCAGCAATCACAGCTCGAAATAAATATAGAAAATAATTATCTGTTCGTCAATTCTTCTTGGTCACATATGCACACTTTTGAACATCATATTTTAGGGGTCATTTCACAAAAGTTGCTCAAGGTGCACTGGTTGGATCACAACATAAATAATCATTTGAATTTAAGTGTATTGGCATTACAGCTTTATGACAGGTACAGATAATAATCAAATATTCAATAAACAACATCTTATAAAAAGGAGAGACAATTATGTGCAACATTACTTTTTTACAAGCTGGGAAATAATTGATTTTTTCAACAGAGCTTATGATTTTCATATAAAATAGACTGATGAGGTGTGCAAATTATTGTTACTTCATGAATAACCCAAAATAATTGAATATACTACATGCATTAAAATATCAATAGGACTACTTTGAAACCTTGCACAGACATAAATGTGAGAATGGAATATAGTTTAATGTAGTTTTACCTGTTCTCTAATCAACTCTTTGTACTGGGTTACAATGCTGTCATGCTGTTCTAGTGTTTTCTTCACCTCTTCTTCCTTTTTCTCTTCCTCGCTTGACCTAAGCACTGCTTTTGTTATCATACCTATGAACAAATAAAGAACCACAGAAAATGGGGAAAACATTATGGATGAGGTAAAAGGGTCATACGAGTAATCACATTTTCTTTAAGGCTCAGCAACAAAAATGTACTGTTTAATTCAGAGAGGATGGAACCCCCCAGAGGACCTCAGACAACATACAAAACTACCAAATTTTGCTATAATGGACATCAACTTGAGATAGTCACCACTGATAAGCTATTACTAAATATAATGTAGAATCTTTAATTTTCTGTAAAGCTGCTTTGCAACTATTTGCATCGTGAAAAGCGCTATACAAATAAACTTGAATTGAACGGAAGATATTAACAAAATTAACATTTTATGAAGCACAGAATGAAGAGCGGACTTCAAAAAACAAAACAAAACAACAACAACGTTATGAGATTTTAATACTAAACACAAAATGGCAGTGGTAATAATGCAGTTATTACTTGTGTGTGATGGTGGCTATATGCACCCCTGGACTCTTAAAGGAATAATTCACCCAGAAATGAAACTTTTCAACAATGGAATTTCAATGGGTCTGCATCACATTTAGACTTGATTTATCACAGTGCACTTGTGATCGGATCACTGACAGATGTTAATAACGAAGGGAAAAGAGGTATTAGTTTGTGTTCAGGGCTCCAACACTGACCTTCCAACTCTTTAACAAGTTTGGTGAACTCATGATCAAACAGCATGTGTTCTGGGGTGGAAAAGGCTGGCTGAGGTTTCTGAGCAGCACGAGAATACAGTTCGTGTTTGGTTATAAAGCCCAGCTTCTCCACAAAGTTTTCTTTTCCTATGCGCTTCTCAATCAACTGCTTCAGCTTTTCTCTGTGGAGAGATAGAGAAAATATTTTGTGAAACAGTGAGAGATAGGAGGCACAACTGACGGCACTGGGGCAAATGTTATAAGAAGGGCTGTCAATGGTTAATTGATCAGATTTATTAGATACACTTCCATTCAAAAGTTTGGGGTCAGTAAGATTTTTTTGATGTTTTTCAAAGTTTCTAACGCTCACCAAGGCCGCAATTGTTTCATCACATATACAGCAAAAGCAGTAATATTGTAATAGCATTATAATTCACAATAACAATTTAAAAGTTTTAATTATTTATTTCTGTGTTGGCAAAAACATTTTACAGCAGCCATTACTCCAGTCTTCAGTGTCTAATATGCTGATATGGTGCTTAAATAACACATTATTATCATGAATGTTGAAAACAGTTCTGCTTTTGATTTTTACATTTTTTTTTTACAAACATGTAAAAAAAGTCTTTACTGGCTTTTATGTTTAGCATTTATATTTAACACCAATTTGTCCAATTACTTAATTTTGTACCTAATTTTACACAATATAAGGAAGAATCATATCTGCTTTCTAAAAAATGTTCTGTGTTCATGTAATGTTAATGTATTAACACAATAACATTTAATTATATGTACATTAATTACCAATTAAAAGATTAAACACGATTTTAAATCAACTGACAGCCCCAGTTATAAGACAATGAAATATGAATAAAAGAAAGTATGAGTGGAAATACAGAAAAAAGGTAAAGTAAGAACATACTTTGTGTAATTCTCTAAGCTGTTGTCATTATAGTAGATACAAATGCCCAACAACAGAGCACACAGACCCTGAACCAGTCTCTCATCCTCACCCAGGTTTTCTGAGATTTGACCTGTCAGCTGAAAACATAAGTTAAGGATAAAGCACAGAGCCTGTGACAAACAAGTAACTGTACTTAATGACACGAGCCATCGAAATCACAGACAAGTCCACACTGGTTGTAGTCTAGTTTGCAAAGAGCGAAAGATGTAATGTGGTTACTGTAAATGTAATTCAGTAACTAGCTGTAACCAGAACTGGTCACTTTAAAGCTCATAGTCGCACTGTGAATTATTAACTAAGATTCAAGCTTTATCATCAATGACACTGTACAATGAGATTAGTCACTGTTTATGTGTACATCAGCTTAATAAATCAGGTGTGTGTGTGTGTGTGTGTTTGTGTGTGTGTGTGTGTGTGTGTGTGTGTGTGCGCGCAGATAGAAGGATACAAAGGGAACATTGTCTTGATTGTGCAGGAAGTGCATGACAGCGATTGGACAGTTGCTGATCCAGGTGCAGAGCAACATGAGGAGGCCGACCTTCGTCTGCACCCTACTGCCCTGTACACAGAAACAAAAACACCCAATTATAAGGTCATACTCATACTGCCATACACATTTATATTGAGATACGCACATCTTTAACATCTGAGAAATGAGCAAATAAGTTAATAAGAAACTACTGCAAGAAAGTCACATTACATTGTACAACATCTGTCATTTTTAATAAAAACTAATTTTAGACAATATTTCCAAAGTCCTCCAAATCATATTTGCTCATTTCTGTAGAAATACAATAAACAGCAAGATTGCAGAGGGTTGCTTTTTTGAGTTAGAAATGTGCCGAGCAGTTGGAGCCCATCTAACCCTTGTCTTTGACCTGTTTTGCAGTTGATTTTACAAAAAAAAAACATTAAACAAAAGGACTTTTTAAATTAATTTACAGATAATAAAATGAGAATTACAAACTGAAAAATGTTTGCTGTTAGAGGGTCAAATTATATTCAACATCTATGAGCTTAAGACTAAACAAAAACAGACAGAGAGAACTGAGTGTGTGTGCCATTTCGATTTGAAGTTACCAAAAACCCAATCCATGTTCTATCACAGCATATCTGCAATTAGTAACTGTGAATAACAGATGAGTTTTATTCAAAAGTCAAAGGAGAAGGTTAAAGGCTTTCCAAGATTTGACAATTTTCTGTACTATCTACCAGCGTGCGCACACACACACACACACACACACACACACACACACACACACACACACAGACTTTTAGTTAATTAGCTTTTGAGGATAAAATGCCATCAGGATAACCTAAAAAAAAAAAAAAAAAAAAGATTTCCATCTAACCCTTGTCTTTGACCTGTTTTGCAGTTGATTTTACAAAAAAAAAACATTAAACAAAAGGACTTTTTAAATTAATTTACAGATAATAAAATGAGAATTACAAACTGAAAAATGTTTGCTGTTAGAGGGTCAAATTATATTCAACATCTATGAGCTTAAGACTAAACAAAAACAGACAGAGAGAACTGAGTGTGTGTGCCATTTCGATTTGAAGTTACCAAAAACCCAATCCATGTTCTATCACAGCATATCTGCAATTAGTAACTGTGAATAACAGATGAGTTTTATTCAAAAGTCAAAGGAGAAGGTTAAAGGCTTTCCAAGATTTGACAATTTTCTGTACTATCTACCAGCGTGCGCACACACACACACACACACACACACACACACACACACACACACACACACAGACTTTTAGTTAATTAGCTTTTGAGGATAAAATGCCATCAGGATAACCTAAAAAAAAAAAAAAAAAAGACTTCCCATTAATAAAACGATGTAAAATATTTATAAGTTATGTGAAAAAACAGGAGAAGGAAACATCAAACACAAGCTCAAGTCCACTGAGATACTCGGAACAAAAACACAAAATCTGGAGTGCCTCAAACTGAAACACTTTTTTTCAAACTGAAAAAAAGTGTTGCATCCCAAATGATGTATTAATACACTATTATAATGCTACCATCTACTTTATGAAATACTTCATTTATGTTTTTCAGTTGCCGATAATTATGTGCCAAATGAATGTTCACACTGCCCCAACAGACACCAACAAACACTGACTGAACATGTTCAGTCAGGTAAAAAACAAACTCTGACCAACTGCAACAGACACTGACAGGGGTAACACACTGAACTAAAAAACCCAATAAACGTGTTTGTTGACGTCTGTCTGTGCGGTGCGAATTGGCCTTTATATGAATTACTTACACTACCGTTTAAATGTTTGTTTTTAGTCAGTCACTCGGCGGCCATCTTTGAAAGGCCTCTCGGGCATGCAAGTGCAACTCCTATCTCTTTGAATGGTGAAACATCAAATTCTCTAAAACCGTTCACTAAGCTTATGATTAAATTTCATATTTGAAATCACCAATGAAATCTGACAACAACTGTGTCATAAATGTTGTTTATTTTGCTCAAATGGCGTTATAAAAAGCTTATTTTTCAGGCTAGATCAGCCAGTGCGCATGCGCAGTCCTAACCGCACATCTCAGAATGCTGATTGTTTCTATAGTAACCGGGACTTCAAACGACAGCTGCAGTGACACGCTGACTTTACCAATTAGCGATTGGCTCTTTTGCTCAGAAGGCGGGGCTTCGTTCGATAGAGCGGCCATATTGAGCGTTGCATTTTTCCCCATTCAAAACTATACAAGTGACACGTCTTGGGTATTCTATAGTCTTTATTTGCTTATGCTCAGCCAGGCTGCATTTATTTAATCACTAATACAGTAAAAATACACAGTAATATTGTGAAATATTATTAGAATTTAAGAGAACCATTTCTGTTTCAGTATATTTAAAATGTAATTAAAAATTTACTCCAGTCTTCAACATTACACGATACTTCAGAAATCATAATAATATGCTGATTTGGTGTTTAAGAAACATTTTCTACAAAATCGTAATACGTTTTCTCCAAAAGAACTGTATTTATTTGACATACAAACATTATAAATGTCTTTACTCCTGTTGATCAATTGAATGTGTCCTTGCTGAAAGTATATATATATACTATATATATACTTTTTTTTATAAGAAAAAAAAAAAAAAGAAGAAAAAAACTAACCGGAAACTTTTGAATGGTATGCAATAATTTCGAGTTTGAAATGAAGCATGTACATTTCCATTCAAACACTATGCAGTAGGATTTATTGTTCAAAATACCCTTCAACTTTTCAAAAAATTTTCAAAGAAACAGCATCTGTAAGTGTGAGCTTATATGAATTATGGGTTAAAAAAAAAGCACACTGGAAACTTTAAGAGATAAGCCACTTTTCTCAGTGTTAAACTGCAGTCATGACTAAATCATGACATAAGAGTAACACAGATGCCGGGACGGAAGAGAGTTAATTGCTCAACAACTGACACAAAAGAATCAACATGTTTATATATATATATAAAAAATAAAAAAAATAAAAAAATCACAAAAGCAAAACAGGAAAGTACTGGGCAGCAGAGAAAGCAATCAGAAAAATTAGTTTTGAATGAATATTTGCTGTCATCAACTCATTGGATTTGCAGCCACCTGAAAATGGGTAAATAACAGTACAGATTTCACAGATTGAGTCTGAAATAGACATGTGCCGGTATGTGCTGGTATTCGGTAATGCGATACATCGCGATAATGAACATGCATGATATTGTTATCGTAGGCACTTCAAAATACCGAGAATAATTATTTATTACAAATTATTCCGAATTTTGAATGCATTTTAAGAATAGTTTCCCATCAACTGGTCACAATGCACAACGCCGCTGTATGCTGTGTCACAGACGCGTGTGCACTCTGATGTAAACAAGCACGGATGAGAAGCGCATGGCGGAGCGCGTGAGACGCTCTGGATGGAATCGCACATTCACTCTGACAGCAGAAGGCGCTAAACATAATGCAGCTGTTACCCCGGAAACAAATTTAAATTATTATATTATAAAACATATTTAAATTATTTAAATAGCCATTCAGATTTGTGTATTCGCTATGGTGTTCATCACAGCGCCAAATATTTAAACTTAATAGGCCATTTATTTTAAAACTTTTTTACATTTTATTCTGGACTACAACATGCCCTAAATATTGTTTGAAAGTGTTTGGATTCTTTATTGTTCGGTCACACTTTACATTAGGGCTTCATTAGTTAACGTTAGTTAATTCATTAGTTAACATAAACTGCCAATGTAAAAAATCTTCTAAACATACATTAATCTTGGGTAATTCCAATATTTAATAACACTTTGTTAAAATCAAAAGTTGCAACTGTGTTATTTAATGAGATTAATAAGAGTTGTATTTTTTTTAATAAAGATGAATAACTTCTGTAGCAAATGTAGCTATTGCTCATTGTGAATGTTAATGCATTAAAGGAGTCATATGATGCAATTTCATTTTTTCCTTTCTCTTTGGAGTGTTACAAGCTCTTGGTGCATAAAGAAGATCTGTAAATTTGCAAAGACTAAAGTCTCAAATCCAAAGAGATATTCTTTATAAAAGTTAAGAGTCAGCCACACCTACCTAAAACGGCTCGTTCTAACACGCCCCCACATATCTACCTCACTATGTGGGAAGATTTGCATAACGCCGCCCAAATGTTCACGCAAAGAAAGAAGGCGTAACTTTTATTCTCGCTGTAGTATTGTTGTTGCCGCTGCCGCCATGTCGTGAAGACGCTGTGTGCTTCGTTGTGAAAGCGAAACTACTTTGTTTGGTCTTCCAAAAGAGGACGATATCCGCTTCGTCATGCATAGAGCTGATCCGTGCTGGTCGCTGAGGGAATACATCAACTTAGTGCTGTGGATCGCCATTATGACAACACTTTTTTGCAACTAAATTTCAATACCGTGATAATACAGTATACCGTGATAAAAGCATTAGCAATTAATCGCAACATGATATTTGATACCGGCATATCCCTAGTCCGAAACATCTGTATCTTCCAGAACAAGCCCGAAAGACCAGAGCATGCGGTTAGCAGTTGAAAATCAAATGGTCAAAACCAGGGCTGCCAGGGTCAGTAAGGGGACACAACAAACATGGCAGAAACAGCAAACAGAAAGAACACAAAACACCTAATGAACCCCCAATGTGGAAAATGAGGCCAAGCCACACCATCACACTAAACTGTCCACGCTGAAATACTCACCCTCCGGTTGAGCTTATCACCCTGCAAAAACCACAGCACATTTCATTTTGAAATTTAGTGACAACCACAAGGTACCATTCCCATACGAGTTCAAAGTGTCTCCAAAATTTGAGACACTTGCCCCACACACCTGTTGAAAAAACAGCTTAGACCAGTATGAACTTGATGGTCTAGGCTTGTTTATGCTAGTTTGGTGCTGGTCTAGCCAGGGCCGTAACCACCATAGAAATTAAGGGAGGGTGACCATACGTCCTCTTTTCCCCGGACATGTCCTCTCTTTAGACCTAAAAAATTGCATCTGGCCGGGATTGCTAAATCACCCAAAATGTCCGGGATTCGGCTTTTGCGTTCAGTCGCCATTCATTGTGTGCGTTTTTGTATTAGAGCCCTGCCCCAGACTGTTTTCTTAATCCCACTCCCGCTGAATTTCTGACCATTACCTGCTCCCACAAATATTCTAATATTCTAATATTCTATGCGGAGTATTTAAATCACTTTGGATGCAGCTCGTGTTGGATGCAGGGTTGCCAAATCTGCAGTTTTTGCACGGAATTGGGCTGATTTTAAACTGTTGCGGCGGGTTGATTTTCTCCCATGGGTTACAGGTTTGAAATACTGCATAAATTACAATTGACTGAAATGCTTGTATTGAAACATTGATAAAACTGTGGTAGATGTTAAGTTTTGTGAAGGATGGCCACTGGTAGGAAGCTTTGTAGTTGTGTTTATGATCAATCTGCATAACAGTGACTGTAAAATATGTATTTTAGGCATGGAAATGACATATTGTGAGTTTTGATATACTTTGGGGGCTACTTTAACCCTTTAATCTTTACTTAATATCCTAATGATTTTTGGCATAAAGGAAAAATCGATAATTTTGACCCTTACAATGTATTGTTGGCTATTGCTAAAAATATACCTGTGCTACTTATGACTGGTTTTGTGGTCTAGGGTCACATTTATTATTTAATTGATTTACGAAAGAAATGTTCACGACAAACAGTAATATTCAGTGATAAAAACTGCTCAACTTTTTTTTGTCAAATTTAGCTTTGAATCGAAAATACATGCTGTCATTTATGTGATTTATGTAATTCTTTAAAATGAATGTGATGAGACAGGAAGGCATTTTTTGTGTGTTTGCAACATTATGCATACAAATAAGACAAATGGTGCATATTTAAAAATATTATGGTTCAAATTAGTGCCTTTACCCTTTTTTTATTTAATTAATTTAAATAAAAAGAACATTACCATTGGGGTCTTTTTAAAAGACCTTCAAAGAAAATGCCCCATCACCCCACCCACCCACTTTAGTTGAAAAAGGTGAATTTGGCAGTTAGCCTGAGAACAAACACAACATAGTCTGGTCTTTTCAACAGTGAGTGTCTGAAAAAAAGTGGATAGTACGGTAGAATTACGGAGGTAAAAAATAAAAAATCCAAAAGTTTCAATACCCTTGACTAAAGTCCACAAGCTCAGAGCCTTAAACCCAAAATGTCAACTAAACAGCCATGAAAACACACACTGCCACGTTTTAAAGTTGAGAGGGTACCTGGGACAGGATGTTGGTGCACTGCTGGAGAAGGGAAACAGGTGGCTTGCCGAGACTGGTGGCCAATTGTACCCGTAGCAGCTGTTCTTTCTGGGTGAGGTTATCCTGCAGCGCATGAGCTAGAGCCACAGCGGCACACCAGTTTGACAGAGAGTCTGCTGAGAACAGACCTCCACACAATAACTGTCCCGCTGAGATAGAGTTAGCTGATGACAGAGAGACATGACAAGGGTCATAAAATATACACAAATGACAAGGGGAAGAAATTATTTTGAATGTAAAAGTTTGACTAGTGAAATCAAAAATTTAAACAGTGAAAAACAAACAAAATAACTTTGGTGGTTATCTTTCGGATGGTTATTTAAGTTGGTTAAATTATAGCATAATTTCACAAAGAAAATAACACAGCTACACTGGGACAGTTTTTGGACAGAAATTGTCCTCCTACTGTTCCCAATTATAAAACATAACCAACTGAAGTCAAGTGATGCATGAATATTCGACACCAAGGCATCCATTAAAGGGTTAGTTCACCCAAAAATTAAAATTAGCCCATAAATTACTCACCCTCAAGTCATCCTAGGTGTATATGACTTTCTTCTTTCAGACGAATCCAGTCGGAGTTATATTAAAAATTGTCTTTGATCTTTCAAGCGGTTTAATGCCACTCAGCGGGTGTTGGATGCATCAGTCCAAAAGAAGTTAAAGGCGCCGTAGGAGATCTTGGAAAATGCTAACTTTATGCTAACTGTTGGCTAAATGCTAACTGTTGGCGCAAGCTACATTAAAGTGATTATTACTTTTTGAATATGGATATTTTTCTAACAAAAACGCATCGATTTGTTACAGGAGGCCTTTGTTCACCCCCCGGAGCCGTGTGAGACACTTTTTTTTATGGATGGGCGCTTTTTATTTAACTTCATTTGAACCGAAGCACTGCAACACCCGCTGAGTACAACGATAGAGCTTGAAAGATCAAAGACAATTTTTAATTCTGAAAGAAGAAAGTCATATACACCTAGGATGACTTCAGGGTGAGTAATTTATGGGCAAATTTTCATTTTTGGGTGAACTAACCCTTTAATGGCAGAACTAGTCAGGGCAACCCTTACCATCTATAGTGGAGGGCAGCAGTGTGGCTACAATCTCCCCCTGTCCTTTATGGTTCTTGTACAGGAAGCATTGGAAGCAGTAAAGTACAGCACAGCGGAGAACAAACGGCTGTCTCTCGTTCACCATCGACATTAGAAGAACCACAATCGCAGGCCTGGAGGAAACAGCCAATATGTTCATATTACCAACTCTTTCTTTTTTGGTTACTGTTTCAATAAACAGTGCTAAGGACAAACCAGACCTTGGTGGATTGGATGGTGCGTTAACTGATGCAAAGTAGTCCTGATTCACTTCAGAGCCACGTATGACTTCTGACACAGTATTGATGGTCTGCACAAGAAAGACAAATAGAAAATACTTTAAACATTTCAGTTGGTACATCACTGGTACAGTGATATTTGATACAGTTAAAAAGAAGTAAAAAACAGCAGCTTTGTGTACATGGCGCAATACTGCACTTTTTTAACTGAATGCTGCACAGTTAGGGGTAATGTTTTTGACAGTGTTGCTAACATCTCGCATCATTTTCAGTATCTCGCACGTGAGCACTGCGTATTTAGAATTAGTTACACTGAGACACTGCATTCTTTTTTCATTCCACTACTCGTGCCTCTCAATTTTAAATGCAAAAACGTGTATTGTGTGAATGACCCCTTACTTCGTAAGTGCTTAATAGGGATCCATTTCTTTGAACAGTGGTTTCACTATCTGATGCATGTACACTGGTTGCTATAGTAATGACACAAGTGAAACATTACTGGAGTCCGCACACCCACATTTATACAATACTGCACACTGAATGACAAAACAAATGAACAGACTTGAACTTTAATCTTCACTTAAAGGGTTAGTTCACTTCCAGAATAAAGATTTCCTGTTAATTTACTCACACTGTGACACTGTCACACAAAGACACATGTTTATACCGCTCAATATATATATATTAAGATGGTTTTATCTCTATATATTTTAATGGTTTTACATGTTGTCTAAGCGAGTGTTTCCTAACCGGGGTGCCGTCTGTCGAGAGCAGGGGTGCCATGTAAAAAAAATATTTTTTTAATATTTTTAAATTGCTAAAATGTTCAAAAAAGCAGCTATTATATAATATCCATTTCTGATGTCACCAATAATTAGAGATGCACTGAAATTCCGGCTGCCGAAAATTAGTTCACCGTTCAGGATTCACTTTCACGTGGTGTGACGCTCTGCGTATTATCCCGCTCTATGCGTGTGTGAGCTCCGCTCAGTCGCTCACGGCCCATGTGAGTGCTCCACTCATATACCGTTCATGCTCATCGGAACAGCAAA
>NW_015536535.1:584663-595535 GCF_001515605.1 Sinocyclocheilus anshuiensis
TTACCCAGCTGTAAAATCAAAACTTTGTTTAATTACCATTATAACTAGCTATCTCACAATGTTTACATATGAATAAAAGCCTACATTAAAATCTGTCATATAAATTGGTCTTTTCATTAGAAAGTAGCCTACTGATTGCCACCATTGATGGACAAATTTTTTTTATAATATTAAAAATATATCTGTATGATAGTATATTCTGCAGTTCTTCCTTATGATACTTTTCAAAGTATCATATCGAAGTTAGAAATTCAAATATTGTGACAAAATTAATTTTGTAGGGTGCCGCAAATTTGTTAAAAGGTGCAGCGACTAAAGAAAGGTTGGGAAACACTAGTCTAAGCCATTGTATTCCTCTTATTCATTTTAATGTGTGTGTATGTCTTTAAATGTAAATGGCTCTGCCTCTCACGTGATCAATCACATGACAGAAATAAGGAACTAGACCAGTATAAAGAAAGCAGCATGTCAAACAATGAAGGTCATTGACCAAACCACTGCACTCGCTGGATTATATCGAGTTATTTCAGGATTTACCATTCCAGAATTTCACACATCTTGGATTATCACTTACTTTGGACTGTATATACACCGGTGGACACTTTTACCTTGGGACTTCAACACACTAGGATTAGGGTTGGGTACCGAATCCGATCGTTACAACTCTCATGTGATCCAAGATGCTCATGTCTTTTGTTCTTTGGTCGAAAAGAAATGTAGGTTTTCGAGGAAAACATTCCAGGATTTTTCTCCATATAGTGGACTTCAATGGGAGCCAACGGGTTGAGGGCCCAAATTACACTATCTACACGATCCCAGCCGAGGAATATGGATCTCATCTAGTGAAACATTTGGCCGTTTTCTAAAAATCGGTCATTTTCTAGCTCGCAAGGTCACGTGTGAACTAGGCGGAAGTACAGACCCAGTGTTTACAACGTTAAGTGAACGTGCAAAGAAAGTCAAACACCCTTTACAAAAAAAGGTAAACAATGATGTCGGATGATTTTGAAGTTGGAGGAGAAAATGAGATGGAGTTTTTCCACCCTACCCTACCTTTTAGAACTGCAGTGCACAGACGAAAAACTAAGTCCAAGCATTTGTGGTTAAAAAGTACATACATTTTTATTTCTTTTAGAAAATGACCAATCGTTTCGCTAGATGAGATCCTTATTCCTCTGCTGGGAATGTGTAGAGCTGAAGCTGCATTGAAACTTCAACCCGTTGGCTGCCACTAAGTCCACCATATGGAGAAAAATCCAGGAACGTTTTCCTCAAAAAACTTAATTTCTTTGTCACTAAAGAAAGAAAGACATGAACATCTTGGATGACAAAATTATCAGGACATTTTTATTCTGGATGTGAACTAATCCTTTAAGACTGAAACGGATGGATTTGGGCAGTTAAATTGAAAGTACTGTTCAAAACTCTCTACATGTGACTAAATATTATGGTAGGTGACCAAATAATGTCCACTGTTAGATTTCACTTGCCAGTGATTGAGATAGAGGCTAAAAATTTATCGCAGATATATTTTCGCTCGCCTACACTACACTCTGACTAAGCACTTGAGAGTTTCACTCTCTGTATTTTCAGTGCACTATTCCTATTGATATCAATAGAAGTGCAGCAGTAATCTGAAGCACTGTAAACTTTGAAAATAAGGTTCTGACAGCAATCTGACCTCTGTGAGGATGTCTGCAGGAACACCTGTGGCCATGAGGATGGTGCAGAGCTGCTGCAGGAGACCACACTGGAACATGGCTTTCTGACAGCTGGTTGTGGCCCCTGGAGAGTTCACTGGAGAAACCATCACTCGTACCAGCTACAGAGAGAAAACACAACTAGAGATTTTAACTCATTTTCACATAACAAAATAATGCTCACTGACTGTTGTTCCTATGCAACCTGGAATTTTTTTTGGAATATGAAAGAATCATTAGCTGGTATAGGTAAATAACTAGAAGAACAACAAAGTGCAGTAAACGCTTTAGCTATTTTGTGTTTAAAAAACACTGCATTTATGATTAAGCTAATGAATTAAAATAATATGATGACAAATAGGCTAACAGGTTGCAATATAAAGCAGCATAACAGACTGCTTTTATACAAGTCAAATAAATGTAAGCAAACGACACCGGATCAATCGTACATTCAAATTACCAATAGCCATGCCTGCTCTTATATTAAAATAAGGTGGGTAATATTGCAGGATCATCAATATAATAAAAATAAAAACACTAATAAATAATAACATTATTATTATTATTATGATAACTAGAACTTCTCAAGTAATCTTCATAAAAACTAAATTCACAGTAAATGTTAATTCCACAATAAATCTTAGTGTAACAACATATTAAATGGATTCTTCATATCAGACCTGTAGCATTAGATGGAGGTTGGTGACCTTCTGTGCCGACCACCCAGAGTTGTCATCCCCCACTTCAAACCACGGCTTCATCTTTTGGATATAGGAGCCTTCTTTAAAAAAATTCTGGTTGGAGCTATTGTTCTTCAGGAGGTTGAGCAACAATAAGAGACAGTCCTCCACCACAATACCTGTGAGGTGAAGATGTAGATTAATGAATAATCTGTGGCAATTCAGGGTGGAAACTCATTTTCTATTATAAAATTGAAAAGTGTCCATTAACTGTATACCTCCGTCACTTGAACCCTCCTCTGTGATAATTTCAAGAAGTCTCTCAAATGCATTTTCAAAAGCCACAATTTTCTGTATTGCAGTGTTGCCTTTGGTTAACTGCTGCAGCAGCAGGAGACCCTTAATGGGGAAAAAAGTAAAATGGTTTCATTTAACTTCAAAAAACACTTCCTCTATGAACATTCATGTTAATGTAGAGTAATAACACTTACATCATTACGGATAACTTCTCTGGAGTCAGCAAGTAGATCCATTAACCTGGACACTCCTATCGAGTGTGAAAACACAACATTAGAAACCAGATATCTAGAAAAGAATCCATATAGCTTTAAATAATGATAAAGAAGCAAAAGTCATCACAGATACTGACCTGTGAGAGTAAAATGAAAGAAATGAAAACGGGTGTGAGGAACTGAAATACAGTTCACGTAAGACTGGAAATATTTCTCCTCCAAATTTCAAGTGGCCAAAGCAATGGGTTGTGAATATCCCAACCGACTCAGTGGGTCTATACATTGTTTTAAAATGTTTTTGAAAAATGTTCACCAAGGCTGCAATCATTTGATCAAAAACAGTAAATCAGTAAAATTATGAAATGTTATTAAAATAAAATACTGTTTTCCATTATAATATTTTAAAATGTAATTTTTTCCTGTGATGACAAAGCTGTATTTTCAACAGTCACTACTCCAGTCTTCAGTGTCAACCATTTTAATATGTTGATTTGTTGTTTTCAGGATTCTTTGAAGAAGAGAAAGTTTTAAAAGAACAGTTTTCATTGTTATTTTGTAACAATGTACAAGTCTTTACTGTCAATTTTATACATCCTTGCTTAAAGGTGACATATCATGAAAATCTGACTTTTCCAGGTTTTAAGTGCTATAATCAGGTCTCCGGTGCATCTACCAACCAAGGAAACGTGAAAAAGATTAACCCAGTAACTTTGTTTTGTTAAGCCTTTTTCTGCAAGCGTCTGAGAAAACGAGCGCATCTGATTTCGCTCCCTTGGTGACGTGGCAAAGGGATCTCATTATAATATTACCTCCCCTTAATCTGTAAGTTTACACCCACGGTGCCATCATTTCATTTTGCAAGCGACAACGTTGTGCCAGTTCTAATGCCATGGTGACAGTTTGAGCAAAACATGCTACTGTTCTGTCTTTGGCTGCACAGACGAGCACAGAACACTATTTAGATTCCCAGCCTCAGAGGAGACAAGAGAGCAGTGCATTTATTGATTTATTTACTGTATACTGCTGCTGCCACACAGATCTAAAATAAACATGCAATTTATTTTGTAAAAAGGGGCATAATATGTCTCCTTTAATAAAAGTATTTATTTTGCTGCATATTAGCAAAGTCCCTTTCAAGGTCCGAGTGAACAAGTCTGTTCACTCGGCCACCATATTTGCAACGCCTCCGGGCAGCTCAAACAAGACCAAGTCCTATCTAAATGCATGGGGGAATCCTGAAATCTCAAAAACGGCTCACTGAACTCACGATTAAATTACATATTTCAAATCAGCAACAAAATCTGAAATGAACTGCCCCATGAATGTTGTTTCTTATGCTCAAATAGCTTTTAAAAAGCTTATTTTTCAGGTCCAGCCTCAGGTTTCTATGGGAACCGGAGCTTCTAACGGCCGCTGCAGTGACGCAATGACTTTACCAATCAACGATTGGCTCTTTCATTTAGAAGGCGGGACTATTCTGCCACATTGTGCGTTGCACTTTCTCCCATTCATAAGTATAGGAGTGAACCGTCTTTGTATTTCTATAGTCTTCGATATTAGTCTTTAACCACTAAACCTGTAGTCACCTCAAGCCACATATAAACAGCTTTTGTGGCTGCTTATATTTTTGGGAGTGGCATTTACTCAAGGATTAACTGAACAAAAGGGTGCTGGAGTTGTCACATTGTTCGCTTTAAGTATATATTGGTTGTTACATTGCAAGCAAGCAGTGCAATACCTAGCAAATCCAAAATCATTTCAAATGACCACTAATGCTTTGGTTTTAAAACTTCTTTAGGTATCAGGAGATGTTTTTTTTAAATGGTTAGTTCACCCAAAAATTAAAGTCAGCGGAGACCAGCGTATTCAGAAATAAAGTCAGTGAGAGTGAGTAAATGAAGATAAAATTATTATTTTTGGGTGAATTATCTCTTTAAGTACTAATTTTCAGGGTGCCAACGTGAACATGTGAAACTTATGTGAACAGCACCTGCACCATTGGCTTCTGAATCCTGACTTGCCACTGCATTAATGCACCCTATGTGGTGCCCTGCTTTTTGTTTTGTTTCTTGTGTTTTCTATTTACAGCCAAGTCCAGTTTGATTTTTTAATGAGAATATGTGGGCTATCATTCTTAATTGTGGTAGTCTATTGGATCACATTGGTTTGTCTGTCATAAACAGCATAGTCAGCAGCACTTCATTTTGTAGATATCTCAGCTGGTTTATATTCAGAGTTATAAAGCACATTAAGTTGGCTAAATAAATGTGTAAAATAATATATATATATATATATATATATATATACACACTCAAATACACATATATATTATCTCAGCTGGTTTATATTCAGAGTTATAAAGCACATTAAGTTGGCTAAATAAATGTGTAAAATAATATATATATATATATATATATATACACTCCAATTCAAACATATATATTTTTAAAATATTCATATTTTATTATGCTCATCAAGGCTGTATTTATTTAAACAAAATTACAATAAAAACAGTAAAACTGTGATATAGTGATAGACTGTGATAGACTGTAATATTATTACAGTTTAAAATAACTGTTTTCTATTTTTCATGACTCACATGATTCTTCAGAAATCTTTTTAATATCCTTATTTAGTGCTCAAGAAACATTTCTTACTATTATCCATGTTGGGCTTCACAAAGTATTTGTGAAAACAATGGTTGTTCTTTTTTTGACCAGGATTCTATGATGAATATACTTTATTTGAAGCAGAAATGTTGTAATATTATAAATGTGTTTACTGACAAAAAAATAAAAATAAAAAATACTGACAAACGTTGGAACGGTAATGTATTTTATATACACTGTATATGAAATGTGATAAAAAATTCACTGCACACAAGTCATTTATTATTAGAAAATTTCTTTCAAAAAGAAATTGTGTTCTATGATCACAAGAACTTTGCATGTAATTCTCAGTGTTTTCAAACAAAAGCAGACCACTAGTACCAGCAAATAGTTCTAAACAATCAGACACATTCATTTTGCAATGATGCTTTCCTAATTACAAGAGAAAAGGACATTTTTGGACTAACCCATTGGGCTGACCAGGATGATGCCTTGGACCGGAGCACACTGGCTTTTCAAAAGTGCAGTTAGGAGCTTAACACCTGGCCAGCGGACATGGAAGTCAAACTCCTTCCGCAGGCAAAAGAGTCAAACAACATCAGGAATATGTTAGGGTAATATGGAAAGCAACAAGACAACAAAAGTATAGTTAGCAGATGAAATATCAGTTCTAGCTTACCTCCAACAGTGTGAGGAGAAGTGTGATATTATCTGGTTCCTGGATGAACTTGTCAGTGAACTGAACTCCCAAATCCTCCTCCTGCTTTTGCTGATTCTCCTCTGAAAGAGAAAATGAGATGCAGAGAAACTTATTCTTTGGCATGTTTACTTTTCTTTGATTACTTTAACACTAAAAAATGCAGGGAGGGAAAAAAAAAAAAAAAAGAAGCAGATATGAAAACTAATACTAGGGAAAAGGAGATACAGTGTGCTGCTAAATATGATCAAACAAAATAGTTTTCAGTACATATGTTATCATCAAGACTTCAGATGGAAGAGCAGTGGAACATGTCTGCTGACAAGAAGTGTATTAATACAAAGAGAGATAGAAAAAAGCACATCAACCCACAGGTTAGTAAACTGGAAAAAATAAATAAACAAAACCACACACCAGTTAAAGCTTAATCTCTTCCACACAGAGAAAAATGTATAACACTAAATGCTATTGACATTAGGACAAAGCAAGGACAAGGACATAGCTTGGGAAGTGCCGTTTTCTTTCCTGTTTCCAATAGAAATTTGATTTTGGGGTCTTTATTAAAAGTAAACAACATAAAAAATTGCTAAATATACGGTTCCCTATATTTAGATGAAACCAGACTAAATCCAATTATTATTAAATGATTGCTAATTATTGTTAAATTATAATTGTTTATTAGTGGACAATGTTATTTATTTTATTCTTACAATTTAATTATCATTAAATTGGAAGTCCACTAACAACTAAACCATGTAATCAGTGCAGCAGCTCAATCTTTGATTGAACATAAGGCACAAATGTCTGCTACCAAATCTTAAGTTTTAATCTTAATGAATATATTGATCAAAAGAAATTGTAGGTTTTGGATCATTTTCTAATCTCCCAACCAGCAGCAGAAACTACTATTAAAAATACAAAATCTGCATATGACCTGTTTAAAAACATCTGGAAGTGTTGTAAATTAGATTTGAGTTGCCATTCATTTACACATCTTTTCATTTAGGCATCTAAACAACATTTTAGCACTTGGGAATGTTTTCAATTGAACGGTACATCTGTTAGAACCAGAAACCATTACACTGTTATATGTAAAATGCCTAAATGTTGCTGTTTTATGGAATTGGGAAACTGTGAAATTCCCCGAGTATCAAATGCATAGTGGAGGTATCCTACAGGGATTTCAAAGCATGGATGGGCTAGTGGTTAGACAGCATCATGCACAAAAAAGTGCTTTACCTTCAGAATCATCTGGTGGATTAAACATGGAAAGAAAAAGGAGGACGATCAGATATACAATATTTCCCTGCTCATCAAGCATAAACTGCAAGAGCGAGACCAGTAACAGACTGAAACAAGGTTTATGGACTGTAAGAACAATTTAAAGGAAAACAATTCATTTGGAATCAGAGAATAAGACTTGTATTAGCCCAAGATGCTTTATGGACACTGAAACAAATCAATTAAAATCCCAACATGACAATATCTGAACCAGACAAAATAAAGAATATAACATACCTGGTTCCTCCTCTTCGTCACTGCAAACAATGTTGTACAAAGTGTCCAAAGCGTAACCTAGGATTTCAGTGTCTGCCCTGTTTCAAATAATCACCAAAGACAACTCATACTATGAGGCAAATGTCTTTACAATGAATGTTTTATTTTTGACCAAAGTTTGAAACATACCGGTCAGTCTGCAGTATACGAACCAAATGGTCCATAGCCATTGTGCCAACCTCCATACGGTATTTCTGTAATCAATAAATCTCCTTGACACATGTTCTTATGTACATATTTCTGTCAATACAGAAATTTCTTTTCTGAGACAAAAGTGCTTTAGGAGGTGTAGGAGGAAGCATTTTACGGCAAAATAAATAAATAAATAAAAATCTCACATCGCCTTTAAGGCATGTTTGTGAAATATAAATCATTCTGTGAGATTTACGCAGCATGTACTGTAGTCCTTCCTTCAACTTTGTTATTCCATTTACTGTAATATCACCAATGCATTATGAGCGGTGCCCAATGTATATAGACTTATAAAACAGTTAACTATGGTCCTGACCAGTGTTGGGTAAGTTACTCTAAAAAAGTAATTAGTTACTAGTTACTAATTACTAATTACTTCTTCAACAGTGTAATTAGATTACTGTACAAATTACTCTCTCCAAAAAGTATTTAATGACTTATTACTAATTACTTTCTAAATCCTATATCAACCTGAACAAGTTAATGATACAAGGATAGACATGAAACGGTTCTTTTAATTCTTTCAATTAAATAATAGATTACATAAATGATTCACTATAGATTAGGGTCCAATTCTCACTATTAACTAACTATTAACTGATTTTTTTGCCTCAATATATACTCCTAATTACTGCTTATTAATACTTAGTAAAGTAGTTGTTAAGTTTAAGAATTGGCTAGGATTACGGATATAGAATAAGGTCTTACAGAATAAGACATTAATGTGTGCTTTTTAAATAATAATAAACAGCCAATATCACAGTAATATTCATGCTAATAACCATAACCAACTAGTTAATAGTGAGAATTGGACACTAAAGTGTTACCAATATTCTTATTAACTCAAAGGGTACATAAAAGCATGCATTTTAAGGTTAGACTTTAAATTTTGATGTTAAATCCACTATTGTATTGTATATAAATGTTCTACAGCCTATAAACAGTATTAAGTTCAATTACATAAGAAATATCTGTAATTAAATTACAGAAAAAAATAAGAGTAACCCCTTACTTTACTTTTTCAAGGGAAAAGTAATTAAATTACAGCAACTAATTACTTAGTAACAAGTTACACCCAACACTGGTCCCGACCTCTAATTGATTAAATACATAATTAAATTAAAACATTATTACAATTTAAAATGGCCATTTTCCATTTCAGTTTATCTTAAAATGCAATGAATTCCTGTGATGACAAAGTTGAATTTTTCAGAAGGCATTACCCCAGTCTTGTGCCACATGATCCTTCAGACTTCATTTTAGTATGCTGATTTGCTGCTCAATAAACATTTCTTCTAATTATCAATGTTGAAAACAGATGTGCTGCCTAATATTTTTGTTGAAACCATGATACATTTTATCAGCGGTCTTTGATGAATACAAAGTTCAAAATGACAGCATTTATTGGACAATCCTTACTTTGCTGTTCACCTTGCTGTTTAAAAGCATTTAATTTACTACCTTACTAAAACTTTTATCCAAACTTTTAAATGGCAGTGTACAAGTACAACACCCATATTACTACCTCAATTACTAACATCAACATGAAAAGCATTAATTGCTGGTCACCTTGGAAAGAGATTTGAGGGCACGGACAGCATCTCTTCGGTCCTCCAACAGGGTGGATGAAGCCACTCGGTCACACAATTTTTGGATCTGACAATGAACAGACAGACACAATCTTTTTTGTCAACAAGTTTGTGAATACCTTGTCATTGCATGGGATAAAGTGAAGTCAAATTATCCATACATAAAAAAACGACCACACACAACTATTAACACACCAAACAGCAAACATACAGTCTAACTGAACATATTGCATTCAAACTTACTTTACATCAAGGTAGCATAGACATAAACACTTCCTGATTTGAAAGTGTCATTTTGAAATCCTGATTCATAAGCTTTCGTATTTACACACACAACTGCTGATCTGTTTACCCTTATGTAATGTTTGTCATTGACTCGATAAGCAGGTGCTTTCAGTTGTTTATAAACTGCACTAATATTTATTTGTTCACACGTTTATTTGTTTATGCTGTAAATAAACTCACTGTTTCTGCTCCAGTCGGCTGTTGGCCTGTTGGATGCCTTCCCACTACTTCCCAGATGTAATTCATCCTGCTATGTGTCCGCTTTGGCTAGTATTTTAAACGTCGATGTTGAGACAGATTCAACGTCTGTTAAAGTAAAGAGAACTTCCAGGACAGGCAGACAGTAAATGTCATTAAAAATAGCAGCTGCCTGATGTTGATCTCTCAACACAACAGCACCCAGCCCGGAAGTGACTCGGACGCACATGCGCAGAGACGTGGCGATACGTGGCTGAACACAGCGTCAAAGACGGCCTTTTAAAGAGACAGTTACACATAAACACCATGGTGGGCAACTAAATTCTATACATTTATTAATTGACCAGCATATTTTCATGTGTAGTAGCTTAAAATAATAATAATAATAATAATAATAATTTAAATTAATAAAAAAACAAACAATTGCTTGTAGTAGGGCTGTCAAAATGGCTGAAAAACTAAATTCGAATTATATTCGAATTTAAAGGGGTACTGTACATTATTGTAGGTCCTCTATGCCCCACCTCTCTCAAACGCTGTTTTCTACAAACTCCCTCCTTCCGACAAGCTCAATCTGCTCTGATTGGCCAGCTGACCCAGTGCATTGTGATTGGCCGAACACCGCAAGCACTCGTCGGAAATGTAACGCCCCTTACCATAATCGTGAGCTTCATCTTTCAAAATAAATGTAAAGACAGAGCCCAAAAGGGGAACAGAGTCGCGTGACAGACACAGTGATGAAGCTGGTATGTTTGCACAGTACACAAGCCACGGTTAAGTCAGCTGACTCCACTGTGATGTGACCCTCTCTCTCTCTCTCTCTCACACACACACACACACACACACACCATGC
>NW_015536535.1:595662-598458 GCF_001515605.1 Sinocyclocheilus anshuiensis
TAACTTTGATAAAGAATATCTCTTTGGTTTTGAGACTTTAGTCTTTGCAACTTCAGGGATCTTATCTATGCACAATCAGCTTGTAACACTCCAAAGAGAAAGGAAAACTTGAAATCGCATCATATGACCCCTTTAATTAAGTTGCTTAAACAACTATAAACAAAACAGCATCATGTATGTATGCATAGTTTAATACAAAGGGCCGAAAACCAATCACACAGAGTACATTTTTCATTTAAAAACACCAGTTGCAGGTCAGATGGGGAAAAAACCCGCTATAACGTCTCGAGATATGTTTTTTTCAAAGTTGAACTTGCATTTATTTTACATGGCTTTCTAAACATGTGGCTCTCTTGTGCGAGACGCGAGTGCAGCGGTGATTGATGTCCCTCTAGAAAGTTCTGTGTGAACGGCTTGTTTTCAGTTTTGACGTAAACAAGATCTTCTCCGCATTGATGTTCTCTTTTCCCGCAATATTTGTAATTAACAACGCAGCAGCACCGCATCTAGTGGCTTCAACTGGACAAAAACATTAAAATGCTATGACACATCGTCATTGCATCTCCTGCGCCACTGATGAGGCTGCCTCCTTAACGCACACCTAAAATTCGAATGCAACGTTTTTGCATTCGAATGTGGATTTTTATTTTAAATTCGACGAATATTCGAATTTCGATTTTTTTTGACAGCCCTAGCTTGTAGACCTTGTGGTTCTGTGGTGTAATACTTAAAAGTTTATATAATATGATCAAGAAGATAAGATGATTTCATTTAAGAATTTCATGTATTGTATTCCTGTAGTTTATTGTCTCTTTGTTTGTAAATTGATTCAATGCAACAAAAACATTAAATAAATAAAATAAAATAGCCATGCTGAATGTTTTTTTTATAAATTAAACAAAATGCAAGTGTTACACTTCTGATCTTGTCTTTTGATTTAAAGCCACAACACTTGCACTGAACAGCACAGATTTCAGTTTATTGTATGTCAAGTCTAACACATTGAAACGGAATGAAAATGAAATAAAAATAACAATAATAAAAACAGTAATAAATAAACACCCAGCTGCAACATGTTCTACTCACACAAAAATGCAGTCTAAGTAAAATAACATGGCAACCACCTGCTAATACAAGAACATGTTATTGCTCCACCAAAATTAACTACATCTATAAACAGAGCATTTGTAAACCTCATAATAACTGCATGAAAACCAATGTTTTGCATTAGGATTAGAGGGTTAAAAGAATCTGATTAAATAATATGAGCGAATAAAACAAATTAAAGGCTGATGCATATTTTGGGTTGAAAAGCAGTTATCTGACCAAGCCCTAGGTGTATTGTCTTCTTGTTTCTCTCATGTAATCCAAACGTTCAAAGTATTTGGCTGACTGAAGTACTTTACATCTAAAAAGAAAGGCCATTGTGGCATTTATTTACACAGTAATTAAAATGTTCCAGGTCCCAAACTCAGAACACGTAAGAACTAGGTAGAGTTGATGGGGAAAGAAGTCTCTAGGTAGGACTGTAGGCATATTTTCTTCCAAAATCTTCTAAAAGTAAATGTATCTGCAACCAAAATGTCTTTTTACAGAGAACAAGCCATCCCAAAAAATGAACAAATAAAAAAAGAAATGCAATGTCCCTGATGAAGATTGTCCTAGAAATACTGCAATTAGTGCAATCTACCTGACATGGAAGACATTAAACATCAAAAATAGCACTACATCAAACTGTACTTACAAAATCAGTGCAAATTGTAGACGGAGTACCACTGCACAATGAAAACAGTGTCTACCCCACTGTACTTATGCTTCCTTCCATTCGTAAAGAACAGCATTAACACGTTCCTCATCATGAAAATGGAAAAAGGGTGTGGATATCAATTAAACAGATATACATGAAAAATAATAATAATGAAAAAATAAACAGCAGAAAATTCTGCTTACCCCAATAAGGCAAAAATTATAAAAAGACCAACAGTTCTTGGGGGGGGGAACTGACGAACACTTTTTCTAATCAGTGCTATTTAAAAAAAACAATTTAATTAAAAAAAAATGTAGAATGCAAAACTAGTCCATTTGGGAAAGTCAAAAATGCACCAGAAAAGTTTCTCTGTACCCTGTATAAATACTGTTATGCTTTAATTTAAAAAGAACAAGAACAACTGTTTGGATGTAAAATGAAACTCACATCACAAAATGAGATTAGGATTATAAAAACTAAAAAAGAAAAATGTAATAAAATGACTCTGCCTTAGAAAAAAAAAACATTCGGCATCAATCCAAAATGCCTTTACACAAAAATCATGGTACCTTTCCACTTTACAAATGCTTCCATTAATGCTCCATTCACTTATTCAGGCAGACCCAGAACATAAGAAAAATGTTTTCAAATCTGTACATTAAAAATAAAAACAAAAATAGTACATAAACAGAACTGGAGAGGACATGTCTTGTCTCCACTCTCAATGTCTTGTACTTTACCTTTCCTTCCCATACAAGTCATTACCATTAAATGAAATATTGTTAGCTCACAGTTATGACTACAGGTAGCCTTTAGCTTATTAATGAGCTGATTAGTGGAATTACCTAAATAATATGTATTAAAAGGCTAGCCTGAAAGAAAAAAAAAAGAAAAAATATATATATATATATATTTTTTTTTTTAAAAGCCACCTTTCAGTCTGCACATTTTACACCAACAGCAACTGGAAGGTAATCTAATACAAAATGTCAAAGAAACATCACAGAGCAGAAATTAGACTTCTATCAGCACTAAATATACCTAACTGA
>NW_015536535.1:598472-645873 GCF_001515605.1 Sinocyclocheilus anshuiensis
TTGTTTCCCTACAAAGTTTGTAATTGTTACCACTTGATAAATGACAAACCAGAGGACTTGCAGCACAATTCCAATTGAAAGTGAACAGTGTGTTTTGAGTCATTACATTGTTCAAGTTGTTGATCTGTTTCACAAGAAACAGCTGACATTCCAAAGGCAAAAATGCAAGTGTACACAAGGAGTAAAACTCAGTAAAACACACACACACAAAAAAAAAAAAAAAAAACTGATGTATGTTTTTACATAGACTTCTCAATATCATCATACATGAAAATTTTACTACTTCCAAGCTACAAGGGGAGCTCCTCTCAACGCCTCTGAGCAGTAAAACGACCCTCACTAGAACCTGCGCCCCTCCCAGAGGCCATGCCTGGTTTAGGTACGGTGGAAACACGTGAAGTTGGGCCTCTGCCATCACGGTCTCGCATCATGCTGCTTCCGGGAATGCCACGCAGCCCGCCTGGACCACGGTCACTACGCCTTGCGTCCCGCCGGTCTTCTCCACCTCCACTACGAGTTTCCCGCTCACGCATCGCCCTTGTCTTTTTCTCCTCCACGTTCAGACGTACCTCACCACGGAACATGATCGGCTAATCACAAATGAAATAGCGATGGGTCAAAAAACATTCTCTCAATACCATATCTTTAAAGTGAGTGTGAAGTGACATGTGGCCAATTATGGTGACCCATACTCAGAATTAGTGCTCTGCATTTAACCCATCCAAAGTGCACACACACAGCAGTGAACACACACACACCGTGAACACACACCCGGAGCAGTGGGCAGCCATTTTTTGCTGCGGCGCCCGGGTAGCAGTTGGGGGTTCGGTGCCTTGCTCAAGGGCTCAGTCATGGTATTGAAGGTGGAAGAGAGCGCTGTACATTCACTCCCCCCACCTACAATCCCTGCCGGTACGAGACTCGAACCCGCAACCTTTGGGTTATGAGTCCGACGCTCTAACCATTAGGCCACGACTTCCCCCCTACTTATACATGAAGAAAGGTATAACAGGTATTACAAATAAAAGCAAGGATGCATGTTATATATCAGTACCATTTAGCAATGCCAAAGTTAGAGTTTTTCCCATTTATCATGGTAATTATGTTTTTTATTGAATTTCTTTGAATATTTACTGTTAATATAAATATGATAATATGGTAATAAAATATATATATTTTTTTTATAGTTGTAGTTTTAGTTAACAATAGTAACCATGAAACTGACTATAGTTATTAATATTTCATTGGTTCTCCTTTTTTATTACAAAATTCTTCTGGCATTGCTCAACTGACAATAGGCAGATCCTCCGTACTCGTCTTGCAGTGAGAGATAG
The DNA here is from genome assembly GCF_001515605.1 of Sinocyclocheilus anshuiensis. Classification (NCBI taxonomy): domain Eukaryota; kingdom Metazoa; phylum Chordata; class Actinopteri; order Cypriniformes; family Cyprinidae; genus Sinocyclocheilus; species Sinocyclocheilus anshuiensis. The sequence goes on from NW_015536535.1 coordinate 599,807, forward strand.
AATTGCATGCCTCATCAAAGACTTTATATTTTGCACAGTACCCATCTCACAGTGCTTTGCAATAATTCTACAGTTATCAATGTGTTTTTTTGTTTTGGTAATTTATTTAGAGAAAACAATAGAATTTAAATACTGGCCATTTCTAAGTTATTAGCCCAAACATGAAAATAATTCTTAACTTATTGTGTCGGCCAGAATTGTAAAATAATTGTAAAATAGCGCATTCCTAAAAATTGTTTTAAAACCACATGCATCAAAATCAAAATAGCTTTCCTTACTTTAACTCCTAAAATTCTTTGCACCGGCTCAGAATCATCAAAGACAACAAAGCCAAAGTTGGGGATCTTTCCTCCAGTGCCTTTGGTGTTGATTCGCAGCTCAACAACATTTCCAAATGCTTGATGGGAGAGACAAGAAGCAAATATGAAGATGATCGATTACCAGATATGAGAATGGATCAATGCAATGGTCACCACAGCCTTAAAAAAAAAAAAAAACTTACTCATGAAGAAGTCTTTGAGTTCACTCTCATCAATGTCATGAGGGAGATTTCCAACAAACAGCTGATGACTGTCTGGATACCTGACAACCCTTCTGCTGTCCATTTCACTTGACTCATCTCCCCTTCCTAAGCAACACACAAGATTTCATCCGCTATGACTATACAGGGACCAACAACATCAACCTTTCTATATATCCATTAACAGCATTATTGCCCAAACAAAAGCTATATCCAATTAACAATGGAAAGACATATTTACCTTTATTCACAAAGCTGAAATGTGGCTTTCCAGTTTGAGAGTCAGAAGATGAGACACCATCTAATGATACAAGAAAAAAGTTCCAAAGAAAAAGTTCAAAAGTTGTTTTGAAAAAGTTCTGAAACACATTAATAACAAATGAAAGTTATCTGTAATAAAACAATTTGTACAGAAAGTGTGAAAATATTTCGAAAGTTGTAAGTATTCTAGATTCATACCAGATCTAGGCCCTCTGGAGGTTACTGAAGGTCTGTCGCGGATACGCTGGTCACGTGGACGGATTGAAGCTGATGACACCTCCGGCTTGGTCTCAACTCTGGGCTGACAACATTAAAAATCAAGAAAGCATGCACATGAAGCATGGTTCTAGTAACTTTGAGTCAACAACATTATTTTAAAATGAGAAAGAAAGATAATGTATTCATAAGTACTTACCTGGGAGTTTGGTGCTTTAACAACATGTGGTTGAGCTCCAGAGGATGGAATAGTCCCAGCAAGAGGCAAATTTTTGCTGGTCACAGAAGCCCAAGATGAAGTCTGCCAGAGATATGATAATTAAGAATATAATAAATAAGAAATACATAATTAAAATAGTAAAAATAAAAATAACAGTAATCTAGGAAAAAAAACAAACAAAAAAAACTAAACCTAGGCAGGTCTTCCAACCAGTTGTATCAAACTTTTACAATTAATAAGAATGTGGCTGCAAGATTAATATTTAATGAACCGAAAAGAGCGTGTGTCACACATCTGTTTATCAATCTGCACTGGCTACCAGTAGCTGCTGACATAAAATTCAAGGCATTGATGTTTGCCTACAAAACCACCACTGGCTCTGCACCCCTTTACCTAAATTAATTACTTCAGACTTATGTGCCCTCTAGAAGCTTGCGTTCTGCAAGTGAACGGCGCTTTACTGTGTCATCCCAAAAAAGAAGCACAAAATCACTTTCACTGACTTTTACATTAAATGTTCCCTCCTGGTGGAATGACCTGCCCAACTCAATCCGAGCCATCTTCAAGAATCGGCTAAAAACACATCTCTTCCATCTTTATTTTACCCTCTAATTCTAGCACTCTTTAAAAAAAAACTTATTAAAAACACTTTACCCTTTAAAGACCATTTATTTTCTAACTGCTTGTTTTCTTTAAAAAAATGCCTCTAACACTAGCTTTCTCGATTCTTTTTCTATTCTATCTATTTGTTCTCTTTTTATTTACTATATAATTAACAAAAAAAAAACCTTGCTACATGGACTGCGTTAGGCTAATTGAGACTTGTTATAGCACTTGCTTATTATTGCTCTTTTGTTGATTTTGATTGCTTCCATCGTCCTCCTTTGTAAGTCGCTTTGGATAAAAGCATCTTCTAAATAACTAAATGTAAACGTAAATGTAATGTAAAGATCAAAATTTACTTTGGGTGGTTCTTGTATGTTAGGTGGCGATTCCATAGGAACAGGAGACGGTGCCTTCTCCTCAAACTCCTCTATGACCTTCTCCTCTGCCTTGAGCTTCGGCTCCTCGATCTTGGGTTCTGGGGCAACCTCAGGCTCTAGTTCCATAACTGCTTCCTCATGAGCTTCTTCCACGCCATTGTTATAGCTGAAGGTGAAAAAGAAAGGGTAAAGGTATTTATATTTATTTGTATAAAATGGGAAGTAGGAATTCAACAGTACCATACCAAACGAGAAACCTCTACAATTCTAGAACATCACAGTTAGCTTTCTTTTAAGTTCCAAGTGAAATGTGGGTTACCTCACAGGATGGGGTTCATAGCAGTTTGCATTACTGGGGCTGTCCTGGAGGGGTTCGGGTGATGGTTGCCTGTCTTCTGGCTCATCGGTTTCTTCTTCGGACTCTGTCCCAACATAACACACACATTTAAAAAAATCACTGAAAACAAATCTGAATGATAAAGTACCATCCTCTTGCTTTAAAACATTCCTGTAGCTCTAAAGAAACCAATTCACAAAATATAGCTGCAAGCGATTGAAAAATACTGATGAAATTGATTTGGGGGACTTCTGTAAAACATAATCGAGTCATTTATGCCTGACCAAATCAAGGAATTTGTATGGTTGACTTTCGTCTATAGTAAGGCAGCACTGACTGTTTATATCCTTAGATACTTAGAGTTACAGTATATGAATCCCAAACCCTATATATTTACAAACAATAAGACGACCATCATTTTATGAGGAATGCCCTGGTTAAAGTAGCTTTGTATAGATGTAGTCCAACCCGCATCAATCTGAAAATGCTGCATCAATTTGATTGGTGTAATGAATGGAGAAAAAAAGCCCAGACATTTTGGGATGTAAAACATTGGTGTTCACCAAACTGAAAGAATATCTAACAAAATAATTTTAAATTTGCAAATTCATAAAAGCCACATCCAGAGTAGACAGAGAAAAAAAAAAACTCAGATTCATTGGGTGAGCAGTTTCTTTATAAGATTATTTGTAATGGTTTGACTGAAAATGTCAAAGAAAACATTTTCAAGGTTGGACTTACAAGTACTTGAAGTTATTCTTGAAATTTGTTCCACATGTCTCCACGTGGGGATTTTTATGCAAATTTTAAGATTTTACCTCAATGGTGTAGCAGCGCTGATGTTTGGAATATTGCAAATTTAACTGCTAGTTGCTAGGCAACCATATATCACATCCATCTCAAAACGACACAAAATATAATTAGTCACAGACCATTTATGCACTTAAAGTATGATGAATTTTCACTAAATGCATAAAAAGTTCAAAACGTGAAGAACAATAAATGAAGCAACAAATGAAAATCCCTGGGGTCCACGTAGACTGTAAAAGTAAAGAAAAAGACTCCAAGAATAACATAGCTAGAGCAATACCAATGCCAAGACATACACTGCTAATACTTTTGGATATGAGAAGCAACAGTCTTTTTATAGATGCTGAATGTATGAACTGTATGTGTGTAGCAATCTTTAATTATCAACTAACCTTCATCAAGCTCCGCCTCAGAGTCACCAAAGACCTCATCCTCATATCGGAAGATGTCGTTGTGAACATAAAACTTATTGGCCACAGAACCCTAGACAACAATGAAACAAAAAGGGCAGTATATTTATAGGGCAAATCATGCTCACCATGCAGATGATCAGAATAGCCCATCCACTGTCTACACAGGTTAAAGGGTTAGTTCACCCAAAAATGAAAATTCTGTCATTAATTACTCACCCTCATGTCGTTCTAAACCCGTAAGGCCTCCGTTCATCTTCGGAACACAATTTAAGATATTTTTGATGAATTCTGAGAGCTCTCTGACCCTCCCATAGACAGCAATGTAATTACCACAATCAAGGCCCAGAAACGTAGCAAGGAGATCGGTAAAATAATCCATGTGACATCAGTGGTTCAACCGTAATTTTACGAAGCTACGAGAATACTTTTTCTACGCAAAGAAAACAAAAATAATGACTTTATTCAACAATTCATCTCCTCCGCGTCACCCTGGTGCAAGTTTGGAGAATATCCACTGAACGTAAACAGCGTATGCAATTCTGTGTCAGCTGCGTCACGCGGATACGTTGTTTTTGTTCAAATCAAAGCGTAAACAACGTAGAAAACGTATCCGCGTGACGCAGCTGACACAGAATAGCATACGCTTTTTATGTGCAGTGAATACTCTCCAAAATGCCCCCAGGGTGACGCGGAGGAGATGAATTGTTGAATAAAGTCATTATTTTTGTTTTCTTTGCGCACAAAAAGTATTCTCGTAGCTTCGTAAAATTACGGTTGAACCCCTGATGTCACATGGATTATTTTACCAATCTCCTTGCTACGTTTCTGGACCTTGATCGTGGTAATTACATTGCTGTCTATGGGAGGGTCAGAGAGCTCTCGGAATTCATCAAAAATATCTTCATTTGTGTTCCGAAGACGAACGAAGGTCTTACGGGTTTAGAACGACATGAGGGTGAATAATTAATGACAGAATTTTCATTTTTGGGTGAACTAACCCTTTAAATAAATGTCATTCTATACATATGCTGTATATACTAGCACACAGCAGGACAAGTTTGCTCTTAGCATTGTGGGGTAAAATTAACAGCAGACATGTAGCAAAAAAACAGAAAGAAAAGTATTTATGTAGCTTGTGTTTTTTTATGGGCAAATCCATTATATATTTTCATGTCATGTGTTTTACAGTTTAAATGCCTGAGCGTCAGTGAAAGTTTCTTACTGCTTTTGGGCTTTTTGATTATTTTCACACCTTTATATTGGGCATGTCATTTTTTCATTTACGTTAACTTTGAAAATAAATATAGTGTTTGAAGCTTATGCCTGTAACTCATTTACGACTGTGAAAACAAACCTACCACACTTATTGACAAATTCAGGGTCTTTCATATTTAACAATGTATAATGTGGTGGTGTCAGGAGTCAGGAGAAAATGAAGACTATTATGTTCACTTTTACATCCAACTACAAAACACCTGCTTTGCTTACGAAACGTTGTCGCTACAGCTGCTTGAGCGCAGAGAAAATGGCGGACAGCATACAACTGGCTGAGGGCAGAAATATGCTATTGTCCACACACAACGATAAGACACATTTATATGCAAACACCATGTAAAAGTGAATTTTGCATCCGATGTCCCCTTTAAGACCAAGTTAAGAACATTTAAGGATTAAATTAAAGGGAACTCAATATGTCGTGGCCTAATGGTTAGAGAGTCGGACTCATAACCCAAAGGTTGTGGGTTCGAGTCTCGTACCGGCAGGGATTGTAGGTGGGGGGAGTGAATGTACAGCGCTCTCTCCCACCTTCAATACCATGACTGAGGTGCCCTTGAGCAAGGCACCGAATCCCCAACTGCTCCCCGGGCGCCGCAGCATAAATGGCTGCCCACTGCTCCGGGTGTGTGTTCACGGTGTGTGTGTGTTCACTGCTGTGTGTGTGCACTTTGGATGGGTAAATGCAGAGCACTAATTCCGAGTATGGGTCACCATACTTGGCCACATATCACGCCACTTTCACTTTTTTTTTTACTTTCATATGTATCTAAGTTTTCTAAATGTAAATGCCTAGAGAGCACACAATGAGTTGAATTACGAACATTTCAGAGTTTAAAAATGCAACATATTTCCATTACTTTTTAATTCATTTTACAAAGCAATAAATAAAGGCTTGAATAGTTCTGTTTCCAACCACTAGAAAATGGAAATAACCATAACTTTCACTGTACCTGCAGAAAAAGATCAGTATTTTTGTCTTGGTTTTCAGTATGAATGTCTAAAGATTCTTAACTCAAGAAGCAAAGTAACATAAGAAGTTGGTTTTATGAGAAATTGATAAAAATGCAGTAAGTTTATGAATAAAAACAAAAACAAATCTGTCTGTGGGCTCAGAAACATGAAAACAAATTGATATTTGTTCTTGTTTAAGCATAAACTCACATAATTTTGTTCAGTTTTTCAGAAAAGAGACTTTATATCCTCATTTTGCATCTCATGTAAATGTATCTTGAGTTAAGGATGTTTAGATATTTGTACTGAAAACAAGACAAACATTAAGGAAGATATTCATTTTTGCAGTGTATGCGACATTAAATACCATAACATTACAAATTTAAGACTTCTGTTCCAATTTAACACCATTTAAAGGCCTTGATTTGTGTAAGGACCTTTGTAAGACCTGCAGAAACCCTATACTAAACACCAACTGTGGAGGTGAATGCCAGTGCAGATGATTATTTGGTGTTTAATAAACTGACAAATTTGTAGAAATTCGTTTTCAGTAAGCAATGCTAAAAAAAGACTAAATAGGTGCTTCGGGGTTTTATGCTGCAAAACAAAACTTCTAAGGAGGTCTATCCTTTTTTACAAGGAATGTACAGGGGATTCACGTGTCATGTTATTATTACACACACCTCTGGAGCCAGTACAAATGTCTGTAGGAACTTCCTCATGGGCTGCCCATTATTGGAAAGTTCTCCCATCACCTGGACAACCACACCATCACTCAGAGTGGCATGGGCATCCACATGCCGGATTTTTGTGTGGCACTCACTGAATTGCAGGGACATTACCTTCTTATGTATCTCCTAGACATTAGGAGAACAGATGCTGGTGAATATATTTAAATTTCTGATGTTTTGACAGGTTATACATGAACACTCAACAAACATCAAGACTTACAGCTTGCCCATAGACTGCCTCTGAAAGCTTTCCATTCGAATCCAGTCCACCATGGACATAGGATGAGTTTCGTCCATAGAATCTGAATTATGAGAAAGTTTTTTTCATTTTTGCAGATGAAAATTCCATGAAAGATGAACTCATGAAATTATGATTTTACAAAGCATACCTGTGCAGAAAGTCTGGTGCCTTATTGAGAAGTGTGTAATACTGTCTCACAAACTCCCGCCCTACCAGCAGGGGACTGGGCTTCTCCATCACCATTTCTTTGCTAAAAAGTCAGAATCTGAAGGGGTTTGAAAAAAAAGAGAATAAAATAAATAAATAAATATATATATGTGTGTGTGTGTATTATACTACTACTAACAACAACAACAACAACAATAACAACATAGAAATAAAACTGTTCAAAAAACAAACATTAAAATCATCTTCCACTTCTCATTAGTAAATTTACTCTTTTTTTCTAAAAATTCGTATTATCATTAACATGCCAAGAATGCTTTAAAAGCATCTCATGTAATTTATTATAATGATGCTTACATGAGGGCTGTATGCAATGCATTAAGAAAAATGACAAAGAAACAGGTTATTTCAACTTTACTCTCTGATAACTGTCAATAACGTCATAATCAACATTTATTTATGCACAATAATAACAAAAATATGACATCTAAATAAATCCTGTTAGACTACAGAGAAATTAAGCATGTCGAAATTAACTGAAATGGTTTGGGATTTATAGATCCACTTACCTTTTTTTCTGGGATCTATTTGATTTATTTAAGTGATTAAATACAAAAAGAATAATTATTCAAGTCGTCTCATAAAATTATACGTTAACTGTTGTATGTGTGTCAGCGACAGCTGCTCAAAATCACAGAGAGATAAATTCCATCTATGCTGTTATTAATGGAAATGCTGCTGTTTGGATCCTTATTGTCTAACCCCTGCGATCTGGAACGAGAACCCCCGTCACACCGGAACAGCCAATCAGCTTCTTACACTCGACAGCACAGTTATGACGCCGCTACAACGCACTCTTCCGACCCCTGTCAACAACGCCATAATCGACGTGATTTGCCACTTAATTCCCACCATAAATAAATTGGATGGTTGTATAAGAATATGGTTTTTGATCGTTCATTGTAAGACCTCACTGACCATTTGATCAAGGATATTACAATTTTACGCACTGCGTAGCATTTCCTTGTGTTACATTTATTAGTGTCCGACTCATTTGATTTTAAAATTAACTGATACGCTCTCATTTTGTTTGCTTTTTTGTTTGTTAATAAATGTATATATAGTGATATTTGTAAATAATTTGAAACTCAATATTTTTTTGTGGAGGTGTTGTGACTGAATATGAGAGCTAAAACACATCGCTCATGTCGGTATGATTTAATACAAACACAGTCGGTAAATATCACTACACAAGGTTGTCATCCTGTAGGGGGCACTTGACGGCTCAGAAAGCACGATCCTACAGTGAGACACATTCAAACCGCAGGGTGTTTTTTGCTTATTAGATACATTTGTACAGGAAATCAATAATAATTTAACTCAGTTTACTCCGAGGAATAGTGTGTGACCCACTTATGTATTTCCGTCACGTCATTTTCTTTTTAATAATCTAAAATTAGTAATAAAAAACGACTGTGATTGAGCCATTCTGATTAGCGGTAAGAAAAGTAACAAGTATCACGTGACAAAACAGTGCACGTTCTGTTTCAGCAGTTACGTGAAACAGAATCATTTCTACAATAATTTAAACGTGACATTGATAAACGTTTATTGTCTTTAAATTGAAAACACACAGAAAATAAATTAATTAGAAGCTAAAACTGAAGAACGATAAAATCTGACCAATTAGAGACAACATCCTTGCCGCTAAGCCCCGCCCATTTCGAGTTTCCCAGTTTCATCAAAGGCTTCTCTGTTTTTACTGTTTCTGTTAGGTTGTCGGACCGCCGCAAATGCTCACTGCTAACTTAGTTAATTAGCGTTAATGGTAATATTGTGATTTACGTCTGTTTATAAAAACGAGCTTTAGACAAAAACGGGAAGACCTTAATCTCTCGAGTCAATCGGTTCCAGTTGCTTAGTTATATTAAAAACAGAAATGCGGGTTATCTAGTGTTATTCTTGTATACGACACATTAAACTCTATAGGAAGAGGGCTGATTCGTTGTCTTATGTAAAATTATATAATAACCGCTAAACAATGGCTGGAACAGTAAGTCTAGAGCTAGACCCCATCTTTCTGAAGGGACTGGGCTACCTGCACTCCAAGAGCAAAGACTCAGCGGAGAAGCTCAAGGCCCTGCTGGATGAGTCTTTAGCCAGTGGCAGTGACTCCATCTATAGGACATCACTGAAGGTGATCAAATTAAAAAAGGTATTTTTATGTTTAGAACTTAATTGTTAGACGTATTAATGTGCAACTCATTTTCCATGCATTAGGAAGCCGAAGTGAGCAAGGTGTCATTACCAAAAATGAGCAAACAAGACTCCAAATCCTCCTCTAGTTCATCATCATCATCATCATCATCCATCACCAGCAGCAGCAGTAAATCAAGCAGCTCAGACAAGACCAAGAAAGAGAGCGAGAAAAGATATTTGGAAAAGGTCTTTTTCAATGTCACTTTGCACTATTATGTATTATTGTAAATATGATATAACTGGAAAAGCTCAATCGAAAACACTAATAAAAGATCATGTAATATGTAGATTAGGGTTGATCCTGGGGAAGGAGTGGAGCCACCAAAAAAAACTCGTGTGGATAAGCAGGACAGTCATTCCTCGCCGATTGCTTTTCAAACCAAGGACATTCCCATCCCGGATTTCACGGACATTGATGAAACCAATGCTGATGACTTTGCCATGGAAATGGGTCTTGCTTGCGTGGTTTGTCGGTGAGTGATGTAGCATAACATTGGCAGAATATTAATCTTATTATTGTCTATATTATATATTGTGTTTTTGCTATTTTGTACATTGTCTATTTTGTATATTATTATTTTTAAATTTTTTTTAATTTTTTTTAATATATTTAACTGTCTTGTCACTCTCATTCTGTTGCACTGTGGAGCATCTGTCACTAAAACAAATTCCTCGTATGTGTAAACATACCTGGCAATAAAGCTCATTCTTCTTCTTCAGAAAGGCCTGGTAACCAAAAGGTTGCTGGTTTGGATTCCACAAGGATTTATCACGTCGTTATGTATCATTTAAACTCTTAAACCCTGGTTTCATTTAAAATCAGGCTACTGATTGGTTACTGTGGCATAAAGAGTAGAGACTTGTGGGCAGGTATTGAGGTGTGATGCAGGCGTTAAACACTTTTAACATTCAAAGTCTGCTGTTTAAATACCATTTACCTATTTTCTTACCGTAAATTAAGTTATAAAGTACAAAGTACAAAATATTTACTAAAACCAAAACTGAAATAGATTAAAGCTACACAGAAATATAATTTTACAAAATTGCTAAAACTTAAACTAAAATTCAAAAGAAAATGGAAACTATAAAAATAAAATCTAATACAAAATATCAGTGAATAATATGATTTATAAACATGTTTTGAACAGTATTTGTCTTGTCACTGGCATCCACTGAATCCTTCACTAATCTCAGGCCATGTATGTGTGAAATTGATCCAGCTTTTTCTCTTCTCAGACAAATGACTGTCACTTCTGGCAATCAACTAGTGGAGTGTCAAGAATGTCATAATCTGTATCATCAGGAGTGTCACAAACCTCAGGTTACTGACAAGGATGTCAATGACCCACGGCTTGTGTGGTACTGTGCTCGATGCACCAGGCAAATGAAACGAATGGTAAGAATTTTATGATAAGAAGTCAGTTGCATATCACTTAAGAACTTTCACATAATAGTAGCAACACTCAGTGTCATGCTTATTAATGTCTCAGGCCCAAAAGACCCAGAAACCTCCACAGAAACCAGCTCCTGCTTTGGCAACAGCGGCACCTATGTTGAAAGATCCACTAGTGAAGAAAGCTGAACTAAAGCCCAAACCGGAAACAACAGGTTCATTCCAGGCCTTTAAAAGAACGGAGGTGAAGGTGAGTGTATTCACACCGGTACAGATTATGGACCAGGGGTCTCAAATTCAAAGTACTTGAGTCAGTTGAAAAATTACAACAAAGTCTTAAGTGTTTCACAGCCATGAATTAAAATGATACGGTTACTGATGCATGATAGACTGACTACCAACTAGAGTTCAAAAACATTTGCTGGTTTCAATGTAAAGGTCAGTCATTATTTAAATACAGAAAACACTCACACAAAAGCACATGGGAGCATTTGAAAGCCGTGTCTATCAGTGGATTCGTCTATGTGCAGATATATTAGGGATCCACTGATAGACACGGCTTACAAATGCTCCCGTGAGCTACTGTGTGAGCGCTCCGTGAAGAGCGTGAAGTGATCATCATTCTAGCCAATCACAGTCATGGACGGAAATGGACGTTTTTATAATTTCAGTACCAACTGATATCGCGGTCAGTACTTTTGACAACACTAGTAAGGACATTTATTATGTTACAAAATATTTGTATTTTAAATAAATGCTGCTCATTTGAACTTTATATTAATCATAGAAAAAGTTTCAACTAAAATAATTAAGCAGCAGAACTGTTTGATAATAATATGTTTTTTGGGCACTAAATCAGCATAATCCTTGTTAAGTCTGATATCACTGTTTCTGGGTCCAAGTACTCTATCAGATGGCAAAAGCAAACAACAGACAGTAGTAATATACAATCACAGTATACTGTAATACTACAGGAAAAAATCATGATCCTGACCTTTTATCTCAATACTGAAATCTCAGAAGGCCAGGCAGTGTTTCGTTTTTTTTTTTTTTTTTATAAATAAATAAAATATTGGTGAACAGGATGGCTGGCTGCTGAAAATTCAGCTTTGCCATCACAGTAATTAATTCCATTTTAAAGTATTTTCAAATAGAAAAGTTATTTTTAAATTGTAATAATAATATTTCACAATATTACTGTTTTTACTATATATCTGATCAAATAAGTGTCTTTTTTTGTGTTCAGGCGTCTGTGGCATCAGGAAACTCTTCCAGCAGTAGCTCGACTTTGCCCCCAGGCCTTACAGGATGGGCCGCTTTTACCAAGACCTCAAATGTAGGACCTTCCAGTACCAAGTTGAGCACCAGTCAGCCGGGTAGCAGTAAATCAACCCCAACCCCCTCGGGCTCCAAACCTGTGGGACTCTCTGCGCTGGCCAATGTTAAGCCCGGTCTGGCTACTAAATCTTCAGGAAGCAGCAGTGGAAGTGGTAATGGAAACAACGGCTCTAGCACGGTACCCATGAAACCACCCCCTCCACTCACGCTTGGCAAGCAGGTGTTGAGCCGCTCAACAAGTGGAGATAGCTTGGGGAAAATGACTGTGACTGGATCACAGTCACCTGGGGCAGCACCCTCTAGCAGCCTGGGAGGCAACGGTGGGTCAGGGGGCAATGGGGGCAACAGTGGTGGCAATAGCAGCAGCAGCAACAACAACAGCAATGGAGCAAAAGCCTCAGCTGATGGCAAGACGCCCACTTCCCAGGAGTCTCAGCTCAATGCTATGAAACGGCTGCAGATGGTGAAGAAGAAAGCAGCACAGAAGAAACTGAAGAAATGAGGAAGAAAAAGCCAGACTAGTATGTTAAAGAGCAAGTCAAATCCTGTTTTTCAAATCAAATATAATTGAATTTGAATGTTACTGGTCTTTCAGAAACGGTTTGGTTTGAAGATGTGCCTCATTCTTTCTAAACCAGCCACTTTACTGAAAACAAGCTGCTCATTTTAATGATGTGTTTAATAAATAACACCTTTTTTAGAAAAAAATGGATTGTTGTTATTTTAAAACTTTTTTTAATGTTTATGCTAATACTTTGAAAAGTGTAGGAGCTGAATGAACAACAGCCCGCAAACAAATAGACATGGTAATTTGCATGATCGTAAATATTTTATTCATCACATAATCTTTGATATATTAATATTACTATATACAATTACTTAAAATACATTTTTTGATTAACAAGCTCTCTATAACAATTTGTATATAATTCAAGCAAACACTGTTGGTAGCATCACATGTGCAAAAATATTTGTGCAGGGGTGGCCTTCATTAAGCAATTAATTTAAAAGCTATATTCATATTTTAAATAAAAATAACTATTAATAATAAAAAAAAAAAGTTTTAAGCATATGACATCTTTCCAAGGTAATTTGCTGGGACGTAACCTTTTTGTCCATTAGATTCAGCAAGCCACCAGTCTTTGTTACCAACGAGGTCCGAAAACTGAAGGATACGAACATGTTGGTACTCCTCAAGTGTGAGCTCTTGTTCACAGCGTGCCTGGAATGCATAAACTGCATAGAACTGTGAAAAATAAAATAAAATGAGACTCTTTAATAATTCAGCTTGACAACAGTACAGCCTCAAAGCAAGAAAAATTAACTTTAAAGAAAAGATATTAGTTTGAAACTACAAAATGCACTGTATTGCCACATAACAGAATACTATATTTTTTTTCTCATTTGAAATGTCTTGGTTTGTCCTCCTGAGATCCTTTCCAGGACATATTACCAGTAGATGGTGCTGTCTATCCGTTGTTTAATACAACAGAAATAGGACATTTGACTGTTGGTTTTACTCCACTTGTGTGTGTTTGTGGCATTCCATACAGGCTGTCAGTTCTGCAAGCCATAATTTTACCAGTAGGAGGTGACAAGTAAGTGGCTTTTTGTATCTTATGAGTCATTCATTCATTTGCTTAACTCAGGGCTGTCCAAACTCAGTCCTGGGGGGCTGGTGTCCTGCAGAGTTTAGCTCCAACTTGCCTCAACAAACCTGACTGGAAGTTTCTATGCCTAGTAAGAGCTTGATTAGCTGGTTCAGGTGTGTTTAATTAGGGTTGGAGCTAAACTCTGCAGGACACCGGCCCTCCAGGACCGAGTTTGGACAGCCCTGGCTTAACTGATTAGTTCAAAAACATGGATTCAGTTAGGAATGAAACTCTGAGACATGCAAAGTTGATCCTGTTTGACTTCGCTGGGAACCATTTCCATTGGGGGAGCTAAAAAAGTAGTTGCATTATTGTGCCTAATATGTATGTTTCTGAATATGATCTTTTTGTATTGAGCTGTTGTATACAAGCAATGTCACACTCACAACTGTGCTGTTGTTCTGAACTTGGGCTTCGGCCATGATTACCTGCCCAATCACATCCACACAAAATAATTTTTACCAAATACAGAAACCAAAATCCTATTACCTGTTGTAGTGTGAATGAATGAAAATGTATCATCGAAGAAGCACTAATTAAACATCACTGTTCCGGTCAATGATTCTGGCCATCCAAAACTCACTGTTTTGCTTTTTCGACCGGTTGCTAAAATTTTGAAACAACAGCACTTTTTCTTACATGAAAATGATTCCATTTTTAAGCCTGGTGTACTACACATACACACTTCATGTGTCTTACATGTTGGTCCTCAGAGGGGTCCGGCTCGTCCTGTGGTCCAGACTGAGGGGACATACTGTCTGAAGTGCTGTACGAACTGAAGCTCCGCATACTACTGCTCCTGCTGTTGGACACGAACAGACTCAGATTGTCAAAGTCATCTGGCCTCTCAGTCACCTCCCGCTGGGGGTTGTAGGCTTTCAGGAATGATGAGTACACGTAGCCCTTTGTACCTAAACACACATACACACACACAAAGAGATATGTCATGGGGGAAGTCGTGGCCTAATTTAGCCCTTTGTACCTAAACACACATACACACACACAAAGAGATATGTCATGGGGGAAGTCGTGGCCTAATTTAGCCCTTTGTACCTAAACACACATACACACACACAAAGAGATATGTCATGGGGGAAGTCGTGGCCTAATTTAGCCCTTTGTACCTAAACACACATACACACACACAAAGAGATATGTCATGGGGGAAGTCATGGCCTAATGGTTAGAGAGTCGGACTCATAACCCAAATGAGCAAGGCACCGAACCCCCAACTGCTCCCCGGGCGCTGCAGCATAACCATGTTTGGTGTTTGGCAGCATGCTGTGTGTGTGCACTTTGGATGGGTAAATGCAGAGCACTAATTCCGAGTATGGGTCACCATACTTGGCCACATGTCATGTCACTGTCACTTTCATTATGAGCAGCAGGAGCCTGGTTAACCTAATAGGAGCAAAAAAATTTGCTTTGTGAGACCATAAGAGTGAACGTGATCTCAGACCAATCAGTTTCGAGCCTCAAACTAATTGAATTAATTATCTGAAGGATTCAGATTTATGGATTCAATTTTTCACATTCCTCTTAAATAATACAATTAAAATATCACTTACATGACCACATTACAAAGAACACTCTTTTTTCCATATTGTGATCTTTAAATATTTCACGTAAAGTGTCATTTCAAGGGCTTTAGTGGCTAAATTTTTTTCTTCTACTTCCAGTCGCTGTTGTTTTGTCCCCCACTGACCTGAACAACCTACAGTAGTTGATACAGACTATAAGAAGTCACCTGACATAACAACCAGAACGCTGGTCCTGTTGTGAAGCAACAGTCTCTGTGGAGTTAATGAGAGGCTAGTTTATAGACATGTGATGAAAGAATATCCTGAGGGGACTTCATTACTTTCTGCCATAAAGTTATGGAGTGCTACCACAGATAGGATTCATCCAAAGTTTCCACCAGCCGTATGAATGCTTTCTCTTGGTTTAAACTCTCATGTGAATTCATAGCATAAACATGGGTACAAAAAAACAAAAAACGTTCAATTTTTTAACATTAGTAACAAATTGAATGACATTTTGTTACAGCATTTATTAATCTAGGTTAAAGATAATTTATAAATATGCTATCGTTTATCGTTAATTCATATTTATTCATGATACACGAACTACTGTTTATTTATACAACTTGCAATGTTAAAATGTATGAAGAAATTAACATTAACCAACACTAATGAATACAGTAAAACTTACGTTTCACCAAGAAATTTTAGTTTTACGCACAACAACCACTCATTTACAAATAAATAACAAAACATATGCCACTGTTCAAAAGTTTGGGATCAGTAAAAAATAAATTAATACTTTTATTTAGCAAGGATACATAAAATTGATCAAAAGCGACAGTACAGACATTTATACTGTTACAAAATATTTATTTAAAATTAATGCTGTTATTGTGAACTTTCTCTTTTTCAAAGAATCCTGAAAAAATCAGGATTTCACAAAAATATTAAGCAGCACAACAATTTTCAACTGTGATAATAATAAGAAATGTTTTGTGAGTACCAAATCAGCATATTAATATGATTTCTGATGGATCATGTGACACTGAAGACTGCTGAAAATTCAGTTTTGTCCTCACAGGAATAAATTAAAATTAAGTATATTAAAATATGAAACAGTTATTTTAAATTGTAATAATATTTCACAATATTACTGATTTTACTGCATTTTTTAAAAATCAAATAAATGCAGCCTTGGAGAGCATAAAGAAATCTTAGTCTTACTGACCCCAAACTTTTGAATGGTAGTGCGTGTCCTGTTATTTATTTGTAAATGAGTGGTTACAGCCTGCAGAACTAAAATTTCTTGTTAACACTTTACAAAAAGGTTACATATTTTAACATTAGTTAATGACTATCAATATTTCATAAAACTTCCTTCTTTTGTACATTATTATTATATATTTTTCTTCTAAAAACAAATGTAAGGGCATTTGAATACACATAAACAGACTTACACCCAGTATGCACCAGCCAGCGGCTGCTGCTTCCCATAGGGTCTTTGTCTTCCAGCAGGGCCACCAGCTCCCCCTCCAGCAGGCTGATGTCATTTTCCTGACAGGCATTGCAGTTACGCTTGAGCTGATAGAGCCGATCCACTGCAAACTCTTCCAGGAGCCAGGCTCTGTGCTCCTCTGTCTGTCTGGGGATCTCTGGGACCTGAAGAGAATTTTCAAGTCAGCTGGGACCTTAATGGGACCTTATGGATTTACCCTTTTTTTTTTTTTTTTTTTGTAATCCTACCATTTTCTTGTCCCGTTTTTCAAAGCTCACTTTGCGCTCCATCAGCTTTTGGGAATTATCTTTGAAGAATCCAAGGTTGCTCAGCTCCTCCATGATTGAATTTTGGACTTCACTAAAGTTTGACAAGGGAACCTAGATGACCAATGGTTAAAATGGCATATTAAACATCCATGACAGAATTTAATATGTCTTAAAATGATTTAAAATTAGTTATATCAACATAATCTTTCAGAGTGATCTTAAAAATGATGTCAGGGTAAAAAACGTACATACAGTTGTTTTAAACTTACATAATATTTTGAGTTGATTTGTTTTTATTAAAAAGGGGTCCTATCATGCTTTTTCACTTTTTCAACTTTAGTTAGTCTGTAATGTTGCTGTTTGAGCATAAAAACGATCTGCAAAGTTACAAAGCTTAAAGTCCACTTCGAAAGGAGATATTTTATTTAACCGAAATCACTTTTCAAAAACTACAATGAACGACTCGTTTGGACTACAACGCATATTTTCACAGATTTGTGATATCACAAAGATCGACGAATGGGACGAGACCTGGTTGAGCTGCACTAGAGAAGGCAACGAGTGTTATCACTATGTCGGAGACATGCTAGCTTTCCCAGGGCAGAAGAACTTAGAGTGGTTACAATCATCCGGGTTTAAATCGCGCTCAAATTGATTTGATTTTGACGCAATATTTACACTGAAGCTTACAGGCGGCTATAGTAAGGGGCATGACATTTCTCGACCAGGCCGCAGGTGCCGAGTGGAGCCAATCACAACACACACTGGCCCAGCTAACCAATCACAGCACATTTCGTATTTCAGAAGGCGGGCCTTCATTTGATACAGGAACAATTCGAGCCGTTCATGCCAGACTGGAGAGAGAGTAGGGTTGCCAATCCCGTATTTTGGGCCTAATTGATTTGTCCCGTACATAACCTCCCTTGTCCTGTTTTTTGACTGCTACGCTGATCTAACCACTGACCGATACAACAGCAGCGGTGCTGATCACTTGAGAATGATCACTGATACTTGTCGTCATCCAATCACAGCCCCCCTCACGCAGTATACGTTAAGTAGGCCTAAATCAGAAATTGTGAACATAACTGTTTGCGGAATCCTCTGCCGGCTGGTCGCTCCCGCCTCACAGCAAGCGCCGCTCGCACTAAAGCCAATTCCGTCCGTGTTTTGACTTCAGTAAATCAGTTTTGGTGAATACAAACAATGTGATTATTTTTCATGAGTCCAAAATCCCGCCGCGCAAGAGACGTGATCAGTAAGGGAAGTCTTTCACTATTGTAATGTTGTTATATAGAGAAAAACATTTTATATTTAAGTAACTAGCATAAAACTTAACCTTGGACCTACACCCCCAAAACAAAATCAATACTTTGTAAAAGAGCATAGCAGAAGTCATAGAGGTTCATATCAGCTTGATATGTGGGCCTTCGAATATTGGCTTGTAGTCAAAATGGTTGAGAACCCCTGCTGTGGATGAACAACCACTGTAATATTTCAAACCCATATTACACTTTTGAGTTTTGGTATTTATATGCATTATTGCTGTTTTACAGGAAGTAACTGTATCTAAATTTTATCTTGTAGCCTATGTGAATTTTTCCATGTCAGATTTTGTGGGAAGCTATATTATATGCCTGAAGATCCTTTATGCTTAGAATATAATAGGCTAATGGTTTTGGATAACACAGAGGTTGTAGGTTTTAATCCAAGTGTGGACCAGAGCAGTAACCTGATAAGTTACAAAAAAAAAAAAAAAAAATTCACCATTTTGCCCTTGAGCAAGATACTTAAACCTGAGCTTTCTAGGGTGAAAAAGGGCTCTGTCACTTTCTCTACATTTCATTGTGATTTTGTTGTTTTTGAAAACTACATCAGTATTTTAGCATAATTTTCTACCTTCTTTAACTCACCGGAATCTGTTGGATAGGCGGCCGAGCTGCTTCCATCAGCTTTCTAATTAATTTTACTACACAAATCAAGCAGTTGGTGAGGATTGTCCTGACAGCTCGGTTGAAGCATTGCAGCTCCTCAAGCAACTGGGCATTGAGGGCCAGGTAATCTTTTTTGGCCTGGCCCTGTTCCTCTTTGGAGGATCGGGAATCCAACTGGCTGCAGTAGTCCAACAGTTTATTGTAGCGCTTCTGTATCAGCTTCTGTGGTGAGGCAAACATTCCCAGCAAGCTCGAGAGTGGAGCAAGAACAAGATGCTCCATATGATCTTTCTGAGGAATGCAAACCATACATATTTTTAAACAGGATGAAGGGTGGGGAAGCTGATATTCACTGATGCAGACATTTATTTAACAAAACAGAGGTTTATATACCTTACAAACTAAATGATTTGATAGAATGAAAGCACAGGGATATGTGTGTATGATATGTGAAATAAGCCTTAAGAGAATAGTTGAATGAGTCTCACAAAATATTAATTTCAGAGTTCAGCATTCTGGTGATATATGTTGCTGTTATTTCATCCTTGTACTGCACTTCCTATTGCTTAAATGTAATTTTATAGAGGAACTTTAAAAAGGATCATCATTGACTGTTTGAGATGTTTATGGCTCACACTGCAGGGTTTTTTTTTAGAAAGAAATGAGAAAGAACTGAGGAGGACTTTAAATTTTACTTGATAAATTATGCAAGTGCATGTTTGTGTGAGGGAAAACACTTACAAACTGTTTGTATGGGTCATTGCCGTTCCTCTTTTGCTGAAAGCCATTTGTGTCTATTTTGTCTGGATCCTTCATTATAGCTTCTAGGTCCTGTGCATTTTGAACAGCAATGGATATCATCTCCTACAATATAAAGAGAAATATATTTATATACTTCAAATACCCAGAGGACACATTATTTAAAAGTTTGCTTTGAAATGCTTTCAATTAATAGAAATGCAATCAAATTCACATTTGTACAATGATGCTCTGCCTTTTCCCCCACAAAAAAACACTAAATAAACCCTCAATAGCTAAAATAATCTCAGTACTTTCCTATGTTTGTCACTATGCACTGGAAATATTGCAAAAATTGATCCATGCAGTAATTTTGAGATTGATTATGAGGTCATTTGTCATTTTTATGATTTTGCTGATTAAATAGAATGAATTTGTTATTAATTTATGAGACTTTATCTCATAGGTCAAGAGTCCCTAAAATCATTACATATATTTTGAAATCACCATGTACATTCGTGTCAAGGTGATTAAATTAAAGGTTTTTAGAAACCGCTGATTAAATGCAAGGAGGACAGTATTTGGGGTGCAAAAAACTTAATAATGACCCATAATACTGTTAGGTCAGCACAGGAGGAAGATGGACAATACCTGTCATGTAACAGATTTTTATAAGTGGGAAAAATATACTTATGAAGGATGTAATTACTCTCACTGATGTAATAAAAATTGAGATTAATATCGGAAATTTATCTGTACAAGTACTGAGGTTCCAAGAGGTGCATCCTCCTTTTCTAAAAGCAAAATAAGTGTTCTTATGTTAGAAAATACTTTTAAGGCAAGACACCAAAGATGAACAGGATAAACATTTTAACTAGATATCACCATAATTCCCCAGTTAAATGATATATGTTTTCTGAAATGTTATGTTTAAATATGCAAATGAGGAATTTTCTAATTAATTTTGCACATTTTTCAATGTCCAGAACGGAACATTGGATAAAACCATGTTTAAAATTCTGGTTTCATTTTGTTGACATATTACATTTGAAGGTTTCTGCTATTTTTGTTTTTAAACACTTAAAAGTATATTTTGGATGTTTTAATTGTTGAATTTGTCTAGACTTGATTGTATTTCTTTTTGCATGCTTAAAAATATTTAACATGTTTAATAATGCAGCTTCATACCTGAGTATAGAGCAAGTAACAGGTGATGTTTTTCACTAGCTGTCTCACAGCTTTCTCAAGGCTACGGAAAAGTTTTTCCTCTTTGTCAAACTCTTCATCTCTCACCTGTGAAGACAGAAGCCATAGCAATACACTCACACTGCCTGTACAGAGGTAAAAACATGGTCATTTTAACTGTGTTTCATTAAAGTACCTGTGGCTCAACACCAGTGAGAATCTTGAAATAGCTTGTCAGCCGGTCTGATTTCTTCCTGATAGAATGAATGTTGAACTTGTTGAGTTTACCAATCAGTGAGGTTTCATCGTCACTCCTCTTATACTTCAGCACTGAAACAACACAAGTGTCCTTTATTTGCATACTTGAAAACTCCCAAATCAAAAGAAAGAAAGAAAGAATTTGTTAATCTAAGCTGATTTGACAAAAGATTTGTGAAAATATTTTTTTTTACAGTGTACTTAGTGAAATATCCTGTGTGTGTCTCACCTATGTCTTTCCTCCTCTTGAACTCATTAATGTTGATGTTAATAATCTTTACGGTGGTCAGAGCTTCCTGTAAGGGTCTGTTGTCAGGGTGGTCCGTGGGTGTGGCATTCCACAGTTCAGCCAATAGCAGCGGGTATTTCATGATACGCTGCACTGGTTTAATGAGTAGAGAGCCCATGTCAAGCAAATTGGGCTTCCCCCTAAAAAATGACATTGAATGAAGAAAACATTAAAAACAGAACATGGTGCACTCCATTTTGTTCACTATATACAAACTGTATAGATTACTTTTATGATGTTTCTGTAGCACAGCTGGTACAGCATGGTGTTAGCAACAACAAAATCGCAGGTTTGATTACGTAGTTATAAAATGCCTAGCTTGAGTATACTCTAGGTTGTGTTGAGAACTAACACAGGTCTATAAACTAACATTCATATTTATGATTATGAAATATCTGAATGAATATTATTTATGACAATGTTTAAATTAGAAAATGCATACTTACTCTTGGTCATATATTTTCCTGTGAGAGAAGAGACAACAAGTCATTAATACGAACTTCAGAGCTAAATGCCTAAACATTACACATATACCTAAGAGTTAACATCATTACTTGAGTGTGGATATGCATCTTCTAAAATGCTGCTGGATGTCTTCCTGTGCTTCATAAGACTTGAGTAAAGCATTAGCCTCGTCATGATGATAGCAGTAAATTTTGTATACATCCTCCATGATGGCTTTGGCTTGGATAAACACTTCTCCTAAAAAAAGATCAGACTGCATTTTAGGCAGCACTCTATGAAGTTTAAAGAGGTCACTATTTTAACTAAAATTGTAAATACATTTTCAAATATTTTGATATGAAAATCTTCATAGTTGTATAATTTGAAACACTTTTTTAATTGAAATTAAAGTTATAATAAAATTATGAAATGTTTTAAATGATCAAATAAAGTTGAATGAAATTATAAATAATTATGATAATAAATTTGTTGCTCTTTTGTTAGTTTTGACTGCTTTTATTGTCCTCATTTGTAAGTCGCTTTGGATAAAAGCGTCTGCTAAATGACTAAATAAATAAATAAATAATAATTTAATTTAATATTTTGTATTTTAAAACTAGATCTTAAAAGTATTTTATAGGGTTTATTAATTGTATTAATATTTAGCTTAATAATAAACATGAATAAAGTAATCCTAATTTATAATGTTGGCTGTTGCTTTACAGAAATGTTGATTATCATTAGTCATTATCACTATAAAACATTTTTGTTTGTTAGTGTAATACTTGTTAGTCAAATATGTCTATTTGAATTTTATTCAAAATTACCTATGAGTTGTGTTTCAGGGTTAGGGTCAGCTATGGCATCTCTCAGTCTTTGGAGCAGTTCAGCAGAGACATCACACACAGACTCAATGTTGGTGAACAGTCGATCTACATCCACCACCTATGAAAAAACCCATCAGACCCCATTTAAATCAAACAATTACATTTTTATTTAAGTAGCAACACTACATATTTGATAGATTTTTTTTGTTTGTTTTTTTTTGTGAGAGAGAGATACATCTCTACGGAAATATGGTTGTGGGACTGTGAACATGCCTGGGCTGCTCTTAAAGGAAGCAGAACCTCGCTTATGCAGAGCTCCAAGTCCTTCTGATAGTCTCCCTCTGTCCTAACCAGCTCCTCAATGACCTTTGACCTTTTTATCATCCTCCTGTGGCGGATCTCTTCTGGATCCATGGCTGGGGACGTGGGTGAGGAGAGATCATGGGGGGACATTTTCTCTGATGTGAGAAAGGAAAAAAAGAGACAAATTATGCTGTTTAGATTTATATACACAGTTAAATCCTGTTAAATTTACAGTAAAAAATATGGCAGCTGTGGTTGCCAGAAATTTACCATAAAAATATGGTGACAGCATTTTAGGTATTATGAAATAGCATATTGCCTGTATATTTTTTACAACTTATAACCCTGTATTTCATCAAGTGATATCATGTTAACAATGATATAATGTTACTTAAACTGCCAAAATCTGTTTTGTATCTTAAAATGTACTGATAACTATCATAATAATACAGGTTGTAAAACAGAAATCCACATGTTGAATCAAAATACCATCACGATAACACAAAAATAATGCAATAAACATTAACTATATAACAGAAAATGCAACATAAAACGTATGTTACTGATAACAAAAATTATTTAAAAAAAGGAATTCGGAAATGTTATTTCCAAAAACCATTCATTTTAATATTTATATAGTAAAATTACATATAATGCAATGTTAAACCATTTACAGTTTTACACCACATATGGAATAGTATCTTACTGTTAACCAGGATTTTACTGTGGGATTTTTTATCTCTTTTTTGTAAAAATTACAAACAATTTTTAGTGTAAACTGGATTGTTGTGAAATGCAAACAAACCAGGATTTAAAATATTTCTCTATTTTTTAAATAATAATAAAAAAAAATGATGTCTTGCTGCTGGCAATAAGAAAGTTGAACAAAGCAGGTATGTACTTTGGGAAGTGAGATGATTCTTTGTTTCCTGATCACCTCAATATGACACTTCCTCTTACAGCGAGAAACACAGAGAGGCTACTGGCAAAGGTGGGGCCAGTGTCATATTACTTTTTGTGATGCAATTGCTGTCTAGGCCCATATCTTTTAGTACTTGCACATGCCAAGATACAGTAGATTTAGTATTTAAACGGACTAATCATTAGACCAAATTTTAATAATTTCAGATGTAAATAAGGAAATGATTGCAATAATGCAAGGATTTTCCCTTGCATTACATGGTAATGACACTTCTAAAAAGATTCAATCCCACATTTTACACTTAAAGTTTAAAATTCAGTAACTTTAATTAACCAGGAAACAAAACGGTGACTTATTCTGTGTGAAAAAAAAAAAAAGTGCAGTGCAAAGACATAATTTGAGGAGCAAGTCTTAGACAAAGAGTTTGGTTATGACAATAGAGGAGTTGTATTTCACTCATCCCATTCACACAGAATCATATAACAAATCTCTGCCCTACAAATCACCATAACATGTTCCATTATTCAGAAGAGAGTGACACATGACACCCAACTCAAGCTAATACAGTGGATTTCCTCAAATGCTTCATCTGTAATACATGATTCTCTAGTGAAGCTGCATTTTAACTGCCTAGAGTAGACAATTTAGAATGGCAGAAAGGAAAATACAAAGCCTTTCACAAGACAGGCCAACTAATGGAAACCTGTGCCACACAGAACAGATCACATTTCTGCAGGAAAATGTGACCTGATTGAACTCAAGCTTGGAGATGTGCTGCAAGCTCTGTGTGAGTGTCGATTTAACTCCAGTGCCTTTGTATTGTATCGATAATGATTTGCCTATCTTATTTTCATTATTTTCAATCATTTGACAGCCTCAAGCAAGACTCTCATCCTACTCCCTCTGCTTGGTTTGACTCAATGACACAAAGTAAACATACAGGATGCAAACATATCTCACACACAAGTGGAACCTGCCCTGCAAGCCCATTAAGAGCTTGTGTCTCATGTGATCAAGTGTTTGCTTTAGACATTTATTTTTCTTTTGGGACAGACATGAAAATATCATATTTCAAACACATATACTAACTTGCTAAAACAATATTCTTTTTTCATGAATCTATTGTTTCATTGGTGTATGAATGATTGAGCACTTCCTGTTCAGGAACCTGTTCATTTCCTCAATGATGTCATCATATTTGACTTGAAATGTGCCATATGACATACAGCTGGTTGTCAAAGACATACTAAGAAATTTAAATATAAATATAAATAATATAAAATGGATTACAACACTGTGCTGAAATTATTTGCACATATATTAATAACTAGGAGTAGTTCATTTGAATAACTAACATGTCTAGAATTTAAAAGTTATGAAAATTATTTTAAAGTCTGATTGCTGATGGTTCTACAGAAAAACGAACTAAAACTGCTGACATATTCCTTGTTGTCAGCGTTTCAGATATTCAGTACGTAAAATGGTTTGTTTGCTTTTCAGAGATATAGTTGTGAAGTCTCAGATATCTCCTTCACATGATTTGAATGAATGACAACTCATTTTGTTTATATAAAGGCTATTGTCTGCAAACTAAGACACTTGTATGACAAGACTGTCCACATATCTGCAAGATTTCCTCAATGTCATGACTTGGCTTTCCTGAACTGCTTCATTCCCTGTTCACTGGTTAAACTAGTTTTTTTTTTAAAGTGATGTCATTTTCAAGTTAAGATTATGATGACTCTGACATATCAGCGCGACCAGACTGTGACATGTTGTTCACAAGAAAATGAATGAATGAACAACTGTATATTTGTAACAATACTTCTTTTTCACTGAATTTAAGGCTCTAATAAAGCAAAAAGATTGCAATGTGGAATGAACTAACTAAAGATTAGTAGATACCTAGAAACTTCCTGATAAAGTAAACAACATAGGCACTGTGGCTAAGCTTGTTTACGACTGTTCCACAGCCATGTTCAGCACTGTGGCCGAGGTTCAGTTTGCATATGTGACATCAGTCCAGTGGGAATAAATCTTTTGCTGTAACATAACAACGCAACAGGTGCTAAGCATCAGCACACATACATGCCCTCTTTTTACTTCACTGCATAACAAAGATCTAATGGAATTTGAGATGGCAGGCTTTATGAGAGTATGATTGGTATAAAACCAACTCTGTGCTACCCTGCTGCTCTGCAGGATGACAGAAAACATGGGTGACTATGTAAAAATGTGTTGCAGTTAGCATAACAACTGTCTTTATAAAGTTAGCAAGGCTTTACTACAAAAATGTTTTATGTTTAACCACTATAAGAGAGCACTGCTTCATACAAATTAGCTGAAAAGGCTCATTAAATTTAGTTTGTGACAAAATAATTACCTTTAAGTTTAGCACTATACTCTGTCTTGTCAGAATGACTCCTTCTCACCAAGGTTGCAATGCTGATGTCACCTTTGGAAGCGTCATCATCCACAATAGTATCTGTCTTCCTCCTTTCCAGGTATCTTATAAAAAGTCTGTTTCTCCTTTTGATGCCTTTATCCTTCTCTTTTTTCTCCCCCTTTTCATTCTCTCTGTCATTTCCACTGGCCTGGTTGGGATCCATGTTGACCCTTTTCTGCTCCCTCTTGTTTGGCTGTCTGGTGTAAAGGTGAAAGAGAGAGACAGAGAAGGGGAGAGTCTGGGAAGAGGAACAGGTGCAGTGTTGCTGCTATTGCTGTGTACACTAACTCCATGCAGGTAAACCCTCCCCCTCTGTTTCCGCTATACCTGCCTCAGGAGAGCTGTAGCCACACCTCCTTCACTTCTCTCTTTACAAAAAACACACATATGAAGCTAGAGATGAAGGAGTCTGGTCTACCTTAAGGTGAAGATAGATGGTATGAAATGGGATTCACACAGCGTAATATTTTGCAGAGTGACTTGAATTTGCAAGGTAGCATTTGCATACCTGTTGGACATGTGGAATACTGAGAGTCAGACCAGCAGCCAGCCAAGACACAAGAAATAAGTCTATCTATCTATCTATCTATCTATCTATCTATCTACCAAGACACAAGAAATAAGTCTATTTATCTATCTATCTATCTATCTATCTGTCTGTCCGTCCGTCCATCTATAACCACAAAGAAACCCATATCTGAAACATAGACTTTCATTTTGGTTGATAAGCATACCTTCAAATTTTGGTTGTCATAAGTGTGTGAGAAACTAAACAATCCCTTTAGATGGTTGAAAATGTGTGTGCAGATAGAGTTAATATTAAACAAGAAGGAGGGTCTGATGACTTAACTTTGAAGGGCATGACAAAGGTCGACATATCAAACAGGCCTGTAAAGTTTTCGATTTGTGTCAACATTTACAAAGCACTACGGCAACGCTGGTGTATATATCAACATTATAAGACCAAATGTGTAAACGCGGTCAAATATGTCATATGACTGTGGCCTTTCAAATATGATTTTTTTTCATTTTCTGGTTACTGTTTTAATAGATCAGATTTCCGATCAAATCTCAAATTGACTTTAATGAGAAATGGTTGTTGACTCATTTTAACTCTGACTATGACTACATTCAGGGGTCAGCTGGTCTGTCTGTGTAAAAATAAAGTAAAAAATGTCCCATATACAGGGATGTGAATGGATAACTTAACTTTCATACAGGTGAAATCTGGTAAATCTGGAATTATGAGCTGCATAACAATGTGTCTGGTGTAGATAAAGAATGAGTGAATGGATGCATTCATCCGCCCATTACAGAGAGAAACAGCATCAGAATGTGTTAATTCTGCATGACTGTTTTTCAATTTTCATTTTCTATTTTTCAAATGAACTGGAATGTATAAACTAGTAGATCTATTTAGAATACTGAGGAAAATACCATACAAAGGAAAAAATACCACACGAAAAAAAAAGCCATACGGCATGATAACAGCTAGTGATTGCAGTGAGTGACTTTTCCATATACATAATGAGGAAACTGTTTAGCTTTTTTTTATTTTTTTTTGTGGGGATAGGGAGATAACTATTAGCAACTGAGGCAGACTGAACCTGACTCACCAACTGTTTAAAATATAACCACAAAGAAACCCATATCTGAAACATAGACTTTCATTTTGGTTGATAAGCATACCTTCAAATTTTGGTTGTCATAAGTGTGTGAGAAACTAAACAATCCCTTTAGATGGTTGAAAATGTGTGTGCAGATAGAGTTAATATTAAACAAGAAGGAGGGTCTGATGACTTAACTTTGAAGGGCATGACAAAGGTCGACATATTGTCTATCTGTCTGTCCGTCCGTCCATCCGTCCATCTATAACCAC
Source organism: Sinocyclocheilus anshuiensis (assembly GCF_001515605.1). Classification (NCBI taxonomy): domain Eukaryota; kingdom Metazoa; phylum Chordata; class Actinopteri; order Cypriniformes; family Cyprinidae; genus Sinocyclocheilus; species Sinocyclocheilus anshuiensis. The sequence goes on from NW_015536535.1 coordinate 628,084, forward strand.
AAAGAAACCCATATCTGAAACATAGACTTTAATTTTGGTTGATAAGCATACCTTCAAATTTTGGTTGTCATAAGTGTGTGAGAAACTAAACAATCCCTTTAGATGGTTGAAAATGTGTGTGCAGATAGAGTTAATATTAAACAAGAAGGAGGGTCTGATGACTTAACTTTGAAGGGCATGACAAAGGTCGACATATCAAACAGGCCTGTAAAGTTTTCGATTTGTGTCAACATTTACAAAGCACTACGGCAACGCTGGTGTATATATCAACATTATAAGACCAAATGTGTAAACGCGGTCAAATATGTCATATGACTGTGGCCTTTCAAATATGATTTTTTTTCATTTTCTGGTTACTGTTTTAATAGATCAGATTTCCGATCAAATCTCAAATTGACTTTAATGAGAAATGGTTGTTGACTCATTTTAACTCTGACTATGACTACATTCAGGGGTCAGCTGGTCTGTCTGTGTAAAAATAAAGTAAAAAATGTCCCATATACAGGGATGTGAATGGATAACTTAACTTTCATACAGGTGAAATCTGGTAAATCTGGAATTATGAGCTGCATAACAATGTGTCTGGTGTAGATAAAGAATGAGTGAATGGATGCATTCATCCGCCCATTACAGAGAGAAACAGCATCAGAATGTGTTAATTCTGCATGACTGTTTTTCAATTTTCATTTTCTATTTTTCAAATGAACTGGAATGTATAAACTAGTAGATCTATTTAGAATACTGAGGAAAATACCATACAAAGGAAAAAATACCACACGAAAAAAAAAGCCATACGGCATGATAACAGCTAGTGATTGCAGTGAGTGACTTTTCCATATACATAATGAGGAAACTGTTTAGCTTTTTTTTATTTTTTTTTGTGGGGATAGGGAGATAACTATTAGCAACTGAGGCAGACTGAACCTGACTCACCAACTGTTTAAAATAAGAATGTAGTCAAACCTTGATTAAAAGAGTCATGAGGGTTGGAAAAAATGTCTGTCAGAAACGAGACCGGGATCCAACAGCAGGTGAAAACAAATTCCAAGTTTATTGAAACTGGGATAACAAAAAGTCAATAAATCAGCCGGATGGCAAAACCCCAGCAAAAAGTCAGTTCAGGTCAGTGCGGAGGTTAGGGAGAGAACAGGAGCAGAGACAAACCGGGACTTTAATCTATCAAAGGCCTCCTGAGCCTGAGCAGTCCAGGTGAACGGTACCTTGTTGGAGGTGAGCGCCGTTAAGTGTGCAGCTACCTGGCCAAAGTTCCTGATGAATCGCCGGTAGAAGTTGGCGAAGCCCAAGAAACGCTGCAGAGCCTTCCTGGAGTCGGGGACTGGCCACTTAGCGACAGCCTCGACTTTGGCCGGATCCGGCTTAATCTCCCCAGCCGAAATAATAAAGCCCAAGAACGAGACCGACTTGGCATGGAACTCGCACTTCTCCGCCTTGACATAAAGCTGGTTCTCCAGCAGCCGTTGTAAGACCTGGCGCACGTGCTGAGTGTGTACCTGAAGAGATGGAGAAAAGATGAGAATGTCATCGAGGTACACAAAGACAAACTGGTTAATCATGTCTCCCAGCACGCTATTAACCATGCCCTGGAAGACAGATAACAAAGCCCAAGTAGACCCCACCGAAATCGTGACAATGTCATTATCATAATCATGTGATGCTTAGTCTATAACCTGCAGCCATGGCTCTGTTTAGAAAAGCAAACACAAGGCAAAGAAATTAACTTTTATATAAACATTGGGTAGGTGCAAAAATTTTACCTTTAGGGTTACAATAGCTTCACTAAGTCACTTTCTTTAAAGGGACAACTTTGTACCTTATCCCCCTAAAGCTTCATTGAAGTACCCAATTGGTGAAATGATTTTGCAGATGTAACTCTCTACTGCAGATGACAATCTGATTCAAGACATTTTGGGTGATTGCACGCCAAAACTAAAAAATAAAATAAAATGCTGTGGCTTAAATGACTCACTCAAACATCTGAACTTGAACAGACATCTGGTCTGTTTAATTAAGTAATTCTTTCCACAGAGCATTTTCTTTAAACAAACAAACATTAAAAAAACAAAAACAAACAAACATTTTAGCTAAATGCTTGTATAATAAAAACATAAAATTTGTATGTTTGTAGTATTAGTATGTAAGTAATATGTATTATTGCTCTTTTTGTGAGCAGGCAGTGAAACTATTTTTGTTGTTTATTTGTTTTAGTTTTTTTTCCAAAATGTATTTATTTACTGCGGATGACACAATAAACAAACAAGGAACTCTGGTTTTTCCTGACCTGTGTGGTACCTGTACTCTTCTGTTACTGGTAATATGATTTGCTTGATAAACTTTCTTGTATTAGTAAAGATTTTATGCATTGTGCCCCTACATAGTGGCCTCTTTCTGCTTCCTTTTTTCTTTTATCATATGGTGCACTTTTATGGTTTTTGTATCTTTCATGACTCACTCACCGTATCAATGTTTCTCATCAGTTTTAGCAGCAGAAAGGAGTATCAGATTATTGAGGTGGAGAGGATCACAGATTTAATTTTTTGAAGTCTCCTGAAAAAATGGAACTGTTCACATTGTCCCTGCATTTCATTAAAAATGAACTGTTTTCCTTCTTTATTAGGCCCAGTTTGACTAAAACAGATGACAGAAGTCAAAGGACTTCTCAAAATTTGTGATATCACAGTTGAACTTAAAAAGATAAAGGAAAACTTTTATAACTAGGCCTACATACAGGCCCAATGAATACTTGGCAATGCACCTTCTGTTGTATGAATGAGATGAACAAATTTGTTTCGATTTAGTACATTATTTTAAATAATAAGCAGTAAACACACCACAATTTCAGTATTAAGGTGAATACACTGCAGTCTTTAGGATTCTCTTTTAACTGAAGCATGTTGTGGGACACATTATCTTCCTACTTTACTGCACCACTGGAGCTGGTTATAGCTATTGATCACATCTACCTGGACCTAGTTTTATAGAGGCTTGAATTGACATAGGCTACTATATTTACACAGTACTGATTGGTTTTGGTTACCTTTAATCTTTGTACAATAACAAGTCTCTATCATCTCATTGCCTACCTCGAGTGCATTTATGTGAGATTAAAATACATTTTATGTCAATGTGCAGACTTTTATAGTTGACCTCTGTCTAACTGGTGAGATCAGTCCTGGTTTGTACAATGTACATATTTCCAAATACTTGCACCTTTTGAGCTGTTTGCCAGTTTGTTTTCTTCTGCATTTGAGGATGCATTCAAAACTTCCTACAACGGTTGTGGTTAATACGATAGCTGAGAAACTGGCTAATATTTTGGTATCTAAAAACGTAGGATTTAATTATTCTCTAAACATCTCTCAAATATGACTTGCACAATTGGAAATGGTTAAGATACATATGAACAAATGAGATTTTAGAGGAAAAGATTATCAGTGAATAATAAGTTTTTCTTATTAAATCAACACACAGCTACTGGAAAGCATTAGTAGCGATCAAACAGCTTTGTCATCTCACCGCGAAACTCCTCAAAATCCATGCAAAAGTGGGCTCTAGCGTCCCAAACGGCAGTCCCACACTCGCGAGCCTTTCCCATCAACAGTGTAATGACATAGGCAACCTTTAACCGTTCTGTAGCATATCGGCGTGGTTGCAGCGCGAACACCAGTGAACACTGAGATAAGAATGCCCGACATGAATTCGGATCTCCATCGTATAAGGGCGGGTTGTTGGCATGCGGCTCGGGTAACAAATGAGATTTTAGAGGAAAAGATTATCAGTGAATAATAAGTTTTTCTTATTAAATCAACACACAGCTACTGGAAAGCATTAGTGCTGAGAAAAAAGATGAAAGGTGATGAGATTGTTTGGTGAGTGTAAGATTTGATTTTTATTTCAGATTTATTAAATGACAGAGTTTCTCATTGTAATACATTTTAGTTTTTCTACATTTTCAGTTGTTTGATATTTTATTTCTAGTCATTTTGATGACTGTTTTGATTTTTGTGACATTATTTACTTTGATCAATCTCTTTCTTAGTCAAAACTCTTCCTTATGTGAGAGTCCATTCAAATGCAGTGATGCAGAGGCCAGTACTGTAGTTGAAGCTGTGAGTATTTATGTCCTTTCATACTGGCTAATTTTTGCTATTAGACAGAAGACAAATACTCTTTTGCTGTTGTAGGCTGCAGAATATGGGGAACCCCTCCCAGTACCATCTGAAGGTAAAATTGTATTTAATGTTTTTCAATACTTTTACAAGTTACATGACTTTGTTAACTTCGTTTCTATTTTGCAGTGGACAAATGGGTCTTCTTCACAAAGTAAAAGATCATTAACTCTTTGCAGTGTGATCTCAGAAGAAGGTAGAAAAGGCCAGAAGAATGCCAGAAGTCAGTAATGTCCCTGGTGCAAAGATTTTTGTTTTATTAATGTTTTATTTTTTAAAACATTGCTTTATTTATTAGAACAAGACACACACACACACACACCCCTCTCATTCATTTGGTGAAATTACCAAGTTATTTTTGCAGTAACATTGGTGAACGTGTTTCTGAACTTCAAATGCACGTGTTTCAGTGCCAAAGATCATGTTCATACTTTAAAGGTTGAATAGTTAATCTCTAAAACCTGAGTTTTTTTTTTCTTCTTCAGACTTTTACAGTGCCTTTTCGTGTGTGTGTGTTTGTTTTGTTTATTTCTATTTATACACCTATTCTGACAAGTCCTTTAGGAACAAGTGAGCAAGTTTAAGCTTAGGTACAAGGTTAAGAAAACTTTGCTTTGTAATTACTGCCATTAGGAACCAATATACATTGGGTATTAGGACAAGAAGAGTTCGTCTTCGCAAGATGACCAAGAAATCAAACTCTGTAGCAAGAATGTGAAGTTCCATGCCTGATGTAAAAAAGAAATAATACTCTACTTTTTTCCCTGGAATGTGTACCATCTGAATCAAGTACTAGTATACAGGAAATAAACTCGGATCAATCTTTTTTGTTTTCCATGATAATATATTTACACAATTAAAAGTGTTTAAATTGTAACTTTAATAAAAAAAAGTTTAATTGCTTTATTAATGCACTGAAAGAAGAATTGTTTTAAATTTTTCTAATTTAAATTTTATTATCAGTTATTGTAAAAATTATTCACACCCTTGGACTTCATTGTGTTAGTCTTTGTTAGTAATCTAAAATAATGAAATGCAAATAATAATTGTAAAATCAAAGTGTTGTAAAGAAATAAAACGTCACAGTTTCCAAGGGTCATATACTTTTGTAAGCACTGTTTGTAATTGTACCATTTGCAAATTATAAATAAAACCATATTATTTGTTTGGTTTATTTAATAATTAAAGGAGTCAAAATTATAAATATAAAGTTGCATAATTTACAGTAAATTTCTGAAATAAATATCATTTTTATTAAAAACCACATTTCAGCAATATTAGGAATGATAAGAAATCATAACAAACAGCTTTCAAATAAACTGCATTCAGTTCTTCAGTACATTACAATACTTGCAGTATTCAAAGCCATTCTTAATTCAATGTTTTAAGCATTACAAATTTGAAGGGAAAAGGGGAAGCAATACAAAAAGGCAGAAAATAGCACATTTAAACCTTTAGTGTCTAATGGCAAAATACCAACAGGTGTACATAAACAGCTAGCTTAATGTAAAAGTTGTGCACCCCAGTTTGTTAGTTGACGTCAGAAAGTCATTCAAGTAAAGTTGACTCCACTCAGAAACTCTCCGAAGCATCTTCAAGTATGGCTATTCTTGTCACTCACTAAATTTTAACCACCACTTTTGCTTCATACACAACCTGCTACTCAAGCTGGGTTCTGTACACAGAAAATTAACAATTAACGGTTGTGGTTAATACGATAGCTGAGAAACTGGCTAATATTTTGGTATCTAAAAACGTAGGATTTAATTATTCTCTAAACATCTCTCAAATATGACTTGCACAATTGGAAATGGTTAAGATACATATGAACAAATGAGATTTTAGAGGAAAAGATTATCAGTGAATAATAAGTTGCATTTCAGTCTTCTCCTCACACAAAGCTATTGGATCTCAGAATAGCCTACTTGAAGTTGTGGACCACTTTTATAGTGAGTTTTGACAGACGGTGGTCAGCTTTCACTTTTAAATGTATGGAAAGAGTAAACATTTAATTCATTTGCATTTGCTAAGGATGTTTAAGGTTATATTCTTGTATGTAACTACAAAACAAAAAGGTGAATCTGTGGCAATGCAGTTATCTACATGATTAACACTGAGTTTTTACCTTTCATTTTTTTAGCAGCTATAGAAAGACGAAGAGCACCCCCTACCGAACACTCATCAACTGCCTTACATTTGCCTAATATTGTATAGCTAAAAATGAATGGTTATTTTTTTTAATTAAAATAACCCTAAACCTAAATAACAAAAAATAATCATAACAATAAGTGAAAGGAATAAAACATATTAAATGTTAACTTAAATTTCATATAATCTCCCTATCGCTGGTAATATCCACACTGTTCCCCATTCTTGCATATTTACTTGCTTGGATTGGCTTTGGCTACCCTTTTGTGTGAATTACGGTCATCTGGCTATAGGTGGCAGTATGGAATATCTAAAAGAGAATTTGTGACGCGCAATGTGCGAGACGTTCAAACGCAAGCAGGAATATACGTCGATGTAAATAATGCGTTCAGTAATTCATACTGCCACGAGGTTTTCTGCTGCCTTCTTCTCTTCACAGTCCTCTCAGAAAAGCACGTCTTTATTTTCAGCTGCTTCCATTCATTTGAGAAAAATGGCGCGTTACCTTACAGAGCTGAGAGGACGACCAAACGCTACTGACTACAGGGTGTACTTGAGTAAGTTTGCTCTTCTCACCTTTTAATGTCATTCATAAAAATGAGCATTATAAACGGCTCACACCTTTCAAATAAAATGAGTATTGGTGACAGAACATGTTACCTCGCCGCTGATTTATGCGCTCTAACGGCGGGAGATTTCTGAACGTCATAAGCAAGAGACAGAACATGCATGCATTTACGGTTACACTCACGCAAGTTAAAAACCTAACGATTACACTATATAATTTGCCCATTTATCGTTGTATTTTGTACACTTTACGCTTACTACATATGGTCTAGCAACACGCAAGGTCTCATGGTCATTTAAACATACAGAGTAACGGTAGAGAATACTTCATTGATACCTTGAGATGAATTGAACTTGGATGAATGATACAGATTGTAACATTTGCGTTGCAGAAACTTCAGATGGAAAGTACATATCCCCTTTCCATGACATTCCTCTGTATGTTGCTGATGAACAGGTTGGTATAATGTTCTTCAAATCAGTGATGTTATGTCTGATAGTAATAAATAAATGAGTCATTTATTAAATAACCTAATTGACATCAAGATAACGGGCACAATTCTTACCCAGTCTTTTTTCTAATTTTGTTGGCATTATGTTTCTCCCATATCAGGAATGTGGTGTTCCACCAAAGAAGTTTAAAACGAATGAGGTAACCATTCCTCAATCTACACATATTGGGAGCTTATTGTTGCAAAATAGAAGTTAATAATTAGAAAATAGAAAATAATTCTGTGCTGTCTTTAACAGATATTGTTTAATATGGTTGTAGAAATACCTCGTTGGTCAAATGCCAAGATGGAGGTAAGTATATTTTTATAGAGTTGTAGCAGTTTTTCTAGTGTCTGACTGTGGCTAAGATGACCAGCAATTCTCTATTTCTTAATTTGATTGATCAGTTGGCTGATTTGGCCAATAAATAAGAAAGCCAATTTAACATTGAATATAAGATTTACATGAGAAGAATAATAGAAAAAAAGAGAGTTAAAAAAAAAAACCAAGTCAGTTATTTATATATCAATAGGTTGCCAAAAGGAAGATTTATCTGCCAATAATAATTATAAATAATACCATATAGCTAACCATGTAAATATAACTTTGTATCTGGGCTGTGTAGCTTCAGGCTTATACAGTAAGTACCAAATCAATCAAAAAATTACATTTTGATATTAAATTAAACATTTTAATCCATTAATTATTGTATGTTCTGATATTGTGCTTAATGCAATGCAATAGTATGTTATTTTAGTATGTTATTTTTATTTTTTGTCCACAGATAGCAACAAAGGAACCACTAAACCCAATCAAGCAAGATGTGAAGAAAGGCAAGCTGCGATATGTTGCTAACATTTTTCCACACAAAGGTTACATTTGGAACTATGGTGCACTTCCACAGGTGATGTCATGGTTTTGATTATGGCTATGATTTTCAAAACTGTCTGCAATCTGATTTGAACATCTTAATTGTACAGTATTCTTGCGTTGTGTGTTTGTGTGTAATTTTTCTCTGTCACACATTATATAAATACAAAAAATTGTTTTTTTTTAAACCAATGTTTAAAGACATGGGAAGATCCCAGCCATACTGACAAGGCAACCATGTGCTGTGGAGACAATGACCCCATAGACGTGTGTGAGATTGGCTCCAAGGTGGGTGGAATCACTGGTTGATATAATATTTTACAAAACTATTTACAACATTTAGCAGTTTTGTATTTCACACAAAAAAAAAACAATCCTATATGTAAGTTTTGCTTTCATTTCAAAATACTGAAACCTTAAAATCAGTATTTCTCAGTCTTTTTAAAAATGATTTTAATGACTTTTCAGTCAATCCTCATTAGGGCTGCGCGATAAATCGAAATGAAATCGAAATTGCGATTAGACAGAAGCTGCGATTGTCATGCGTATATTTCAGTGAAGCCCGGTTCTGTGATCAGCAGTAAATCTCCATCCAAAGGCCAGAGGGCGCTCTCGGGCTGAAACTCCAAATACGCCTCGCAGAAGAAACTCAGGAAATACCAGAAGATTTAACTGCTGTCATTGATTCAACTTGACTAATAAACACACAATTATGACAATATATGGTTTATCTGAGTTATTATTATTATTATTATTATAATTTTCATTCAAATAAAGTATATTTATAATGCAATGCCTTTATCACTGCTTAAATACTATGAAATATGTTGCGTGCCTTATTCTGTGTAAGAAGCCACATCATCTCACAGAAGGATTTATTTCAAACACTCGGCTCTGTGTAGTAAATGCTGCTCCATCTGAAAGCAGGTGATGATTTACTGCTGATTACAGAACCAGCTTTACTAACAAAATGCACATGACAATCTAAGCCACTGTATATTTCTGTGTTACAGGTGTGTGTAACCGGGCAGGTGATTCAGGTTAAAGTTCTTGGAATTCTGGCTTTGATAGATGAAGGAGAGACTGACTGGAAGGTAATAGCCATCAATATAGAGGACCCTGATGCATCAAGCCTTAACAGTGAGTCATTTTTCAAAATGTTTTTGTTGTATTTATGACTGTAATCTCAACTAGTGTATCTTTAACAGGTGTTGAGGATGTGAGAAAGATTAAGCCTGGACACCTTGAGGCTACTGTGGATTGGTTTAAAAAATATAAAGTGCCAGATGGGAAGCCTGAGAACCAGTTTGCATTCAATGGACAGTTCAAGGATAAGGTAGTGCATCATGGAAGATTGATTATGAGAGAGAAGCGTTAATCCATTCAGTGATCAATCATCTAATGTTAATGTTGTTAATATCATGTTAGGACTTTGCTATAGAAGTCATAAAATCAACACACAGCTACTGGAAAGCATTAGTGATGAGAAAAAAGATGAAAGTTGATGAGATTGTTTGGTGAGTGTAAGATTAGATTTTTATTTCAGATTTATTAAATGACAGAGTTTCTCGTTGTAATACATTTTAGTTTTTCTACATTTTCAATTGTTTGATATTTTATTTCTAGTCATTTTGATGACTTTTGATTTTTGTGACATTATTTACTTTGATCAATCTCTTTCTTAGTCAAAACTCTTCCTTATGTGAGAGTCCATTCAAATGCAGTGATGCAGAGGCCAGTACTGTAGTTGAAGCTGTGAGTATTTATGTCCTTTCATACTGGCTAATTTTTGCTATTAGACAGAAAACAAATACTCTTTTGCTGTTGTAGGCTGCAGAATATGGGGAACCCCTCCCAGTACCATCTGAAGGTAAAATTGTCTTTAATGTTTTTCAATACTTTTACAAGTTGCATGACTTTGTTAACTTCGTTTCTATTTTGCAGTGGACAAATGGGTCTTCTTCACAAAGTAAAAGATCATTAACTCTTTGCAGTGTGATCTCAGAAGAAGGTAGAAAAGGCCAGAAGAATGCCAGAAGTCAGTAATGTCCCTGGTGCAAAGATTTTTGTTTTATTAATGTTTTATTTTTTAAAACATTGCTTTATTTATTAGAACAAGACACACACACACACACACCCCTCTCATTCATTTGGTGAAATTACCAAGTTATTTTTGCAGTATCATTGGTGAAAGTGTTTCTGAACTTCAAATGCACGCGTTTCAGTGCCAAAGATCATGTTCATACTTTAAAGGTTGAATAGTTAATCTCTAAAACCTGAGTTTTTTTTTCTTCTTCAGACTTTTACAGTGCCTTTTCATGTGTGTGTGTTTGTTTTGTTTATTTCTATTTATACACCTATTCTGACAAGTCCTTTAGGAACAAGTGAACAAGTTTAAGCTTAGGTACAAGGTTAAGAAAACTTTGCTTTGTAATTACTGCCATTAGGAACCAATATACATTGGGTATTAGGACAAGAAGAGTTCGTCTTCGCAAGATGACCAAGAAATCAAACTCTGTAGCAAGAATGTGAAGTTCCATGCCTGATGTAAAAAAGAAATAATACTCTACTTTTTTCCCTGGAATGTGTACCGTCTGAATCAAGTACTAGTATACAGGAAATAAACTCGGATCAATCTTTTTTGTTTTCCATGATAATATATTTACACAATTAAAAGTGTTTCAATTGTAACTTTAATGAAAAAAAAGTTTAATTACTTTATTAATGCACTGAAAGAAGAATTGTTTTACATTTTTCTAATTTAAATTTTATTATCAGTTATTGTAAAAATTATTCACACCCTTGGACTTCATTGTGTTAGTCTTTGTTAGTAATCTAAAATAATGAAATGCAAATAATAATTGTAAAATCAAAGTGTTGTAAAGAAATAAAACATCACAGTTTCCAAGGGTCATATACTTTTGTAAGCACTGTTTGTAATTGTACCATTTGCAAATTATAAATAAAACCATATTATTTGTTTGGTTTATTTAATCATTAAAGGAGTCAAAATTATAAATATAAAGTTGCATAATTTACAGTAAATTTTTGAAATAAATATCATTTTTATTAAAAACCACATTTCAGCAATATTAGGAATGATAAGAAATCATAACAAACAGCTTTCAAATAAACTGCATTCAGTTCTTCAGTACATTACAATACTTGCAGTATTCAAAGCCATTCTTAATTCAATGTTTTAAGCATTACAAATTTGAAGGGAAAAGGGGAAGCAATACAAAAAGGCAGAAAATAGCACATTTAAACCTTTAGTGTCTAATGGCAAAATACCAACAGGTGTACATAAACAGCTAGCTTAATGTAAAAGTTGTGCACCCCAGTTTGTTAGTTGACGTCAGAAAGTCATTCAAGTAAAGTTGACTCCACTCAGAAACTCTCCGAAGCATCTTCAAGTATGGCTATTCTTGTCACTCACTAAATTTTAACCACCACTTTTGCTTCATACACAACCTGCTACTCAAGCTGGGTTCTGTACACAGAAAATTAACAACTAATTTAAACTTCAAAATTGGAAGCTTCTTTCATATCTAGTCAGTACATCAAAGTGATTTCTAATAAAAAAAATGGTAAACTTTGCTGTTGTATTCAAAAATTACACAAAAAAAACTTAGGTGGCCTGAATACCAACAAGACAGATTTTAGGGGCAAAATGTATGATTATTATATGTGTGGAGTGATGGTACTTTTAACATTAAATTAAACTTTGTACATAACATGGACTTAGACTTCACAAGCATGTGCAAGTGCAAGCATGTGGTATATACAATGTGGCATAATCTGTTTAATTTACAATGATCTACCTATTTTGAATTTACATACATTTTTTTTATTATTTCTGAAAAAAACAAATGAAGTGCTTTAATTTTTCATGTCAGAGTGGAATGAGTTGTATATATTTCATTACCAATTATTCATCACTTTTCTAATTTGATTCAGTGGACAGGGTTGTGTAAGAGGCATTACCATGTTTAGTGGTTGTGAATACATTTAGCCTCAAGCTGTATATATGCAACTAATGTGCACACAATAGCTTAACTGACTTGGTCTTACCTTTCAGTAAAGAGCAACTGCATTGCTTAATATAGGTTGTGACACTTTCCCTTTAAATCAGTGCATGTTAAAATATTTTCAAATTACTTCTTGAAAAGTTTATCAACATTCTGCTTCAACAATACACAAATTCAGATTCTTTTAGTTTTATAACAAAGTTGGATATGTGTGTAGTATATACAAGAAATTTAGATAGATTTAAAATACAAAGGCTCAAACCTGATTTAGAGAAGACAACATGAACACAAGTGATGTTTATGCACAGAAATTAGCTGATATCCCTGATTTTGCAATTCCATTGAAACATGAAGGTCAAGTAATAGTTTCTAATAGATCAAGTGTGAAGAAAGTAAGAAATGAACTTGGTGGCCTTAAGGTCTGTGTTATATTTGCTACAAAGTGTTTGGAAATAAAAGAACAGAAACACCTTGGTATTATAATTCTATTGCCAAACTAGTTCTGAGGTATATGAACATTCATAAGCCTTCTCAACACCCTTAGAAATTCTCACATTATATGTATAGCAGGTCAAGTAGCACCATTTGAAATAAGATCAGTTCAAACCCAAAGTAATAGTACTCATCTTTACTAAACCATTATCTAAGCATACATTCGAAATAATAATAATAATAATTTACTGTACAAATCTCAACTTTTTTATACAGCTAAAGTTGCATTATGTAAGGACTGCCACAGCAAGCCAAGCCAGCTGCCTTTGAAACAGTGACATTGATGCTAAGGTAACCGTTATGTGTTCATTGATACATGCTTCAATGACCTAATATTGACCATTGTCTTTCTTCACTCCAAGTATCAGTATTCAGTGTTCTGAAATGTCACAGTTTTAGTGAATCAGAACATTATTCTTACAAAATTAACCCTCAATGGCTAACATACAGTAAGTATAAAGGATTTCTGAAATTGTGTAAGCACCAGAGAAATTCTTTAAAAGGCTGAAACATGATGTTTGACTATCCACCATGGAGGTCATCATTATTGTTTTCCACGTTGTGAAACTAAAATGGCTGCAGTGTAATGAATTGTCTTTCAAATTGGAGGGCATAAAGTAATACCCTCACTATTATTAAAAAAGTGCTTCTTAAACACTAATTAAGCAAAGTATTTTCTTAATTGCTCAATCAAAATAACTATTACTTCAAAAAATTATACAAGGTGTTTTGTTGTGTGTTGTTAAATAAAGGCATTTGAAAACACATTTGCATTCAAAACACTCCCTAGCACCATAAAACAGTGATTAGCCATAAAAGTCACCAAACATGAGTATTTCTTTCCAGTAATATGGCCATGGCCATGGCCATGATTTGTTGGACTCTAAGCACCATGGATGAGGAACAGTGTGTTATCATAGAGTAATTCAATAATAAATTGATATTTCTAATTGATTAGACAGTAAAGCTTGACTTCTTAAGAGCATGAAAAACCCACTGTGATCTGCCTTTCCATATAGTAGGATACTGAATCTATCTACTGTTAATAACTTCACACAAACTGAGCAAGCATTATGGGTTATTTGGCCAGTGGCACAGAGGTCTGCAACACTATATTGTAGCACCATTTACTTTGTCTGATGCCACTCTTACTCTTGTGTTTGTGAATGCTCTGGACCTATGGAGGTTTTTACAGGAATTGATTGTAAGGCCCAGTCACCTTGGTGAAGGCATAGGGAGATGTGCTTACATATGTATTGGTAGTGCAGGATGTTGACCACTCATTAAGCATGAGAAGGAACTGCTTATACGGAGGCTCTGAAGGTTCAGAAGGTTCTGAATGTTCTCTTTTCACCTTCTTTCCACTGCTCTTGCTGGATGTATTTTCAGTACCATGCTTCTCAGCATCCTCCTCTTTCTCTCTGGCCTTCTCTGCCATCTTTGTTTCCCACAGAGCCAGTCCATGTTTTGCCTCATTCAAGTTCTTGTGCTGGTAAAACACTAAAGAGATACGGGTGGGATGGTTGCGGTCAGGCTTCTTGAGTGGTGTAGTCGCATGGAGCTCCCGCTTAGCACACTCAATAATGATTGACCCATGACTAGGTGCCACTGCCACTCCTCCAATTTCAGAGTCAAGGAAGTTGTGCTCACTGTCAGACCACACATCCTCCTTTTCTTTTTGTTCTGAAGTCTGTGTAGGGGGTTCCTGTTTGACTATGGGGTTAAGGGCATTTTCACTGGAAAGCCTCAAACCTGGAGGTTGGATTGGGTTGAAGCATTCAGTACCCAAAGGAGGAAACACCTGAGAGATACCATTTGCTCCATGCATGTTTATCTCTAAATCTTTATTATTTTGCATACTTAAGGTGTTTAGATTTGGGGGAAACATCTGAGGATTCTGTGACATATGAGGTTTGGGGTAAGCTTCAAACTGGCTGCTTTTGCCGATAGCTGCATAGTCCAAATGTAGATGGGCTGAGGGAGGCCTGGAGAAAGCATCAGGTGGCATATTAGGACCATAACCTGGGTAACGTCCTATGGAGTGCATGCCAGGTTTCATGTTACAGGTGCCATAACCATTGGTTGGCGAGCTAGGCTCTCCATAGTGTGGTGGGTAGTTTACCCCATAACGTTGAGGTGCATTGTACTGCTGCTCAGAGTACAGTGAATTTCTCTGGGGATGATACATATCTGGATGCTTTAGATTGGAAGAGTAGTAAGGGTGGTAGTTGTCCATGGGGAGTCCTCCATTACATTGGTAACCAGTGTAGAGAGGGTTGGGTGTAAGAGACCTGGGATATGGGGTGGGTGCATTAGACACATTAATGTAAGAGTTGGGTGCATGTAAAGGATAGGGATAAGGACCGGCAGAAGATGGGGTTTGAGGACGTGGGGTTGCTGATTTTGAGCTGTTTAAGAAGGTTCCTGATGCATTTGAGAATCTAGGGAATGGTGGGACAGTGTAAGAGGGGTTAGGATTAGGTTGTGGTTGCTGCTGATGCTGCTGCTGAGGCTGAGGCTGATGGGCAGCATGAGCATGTGGGAGATGCCCAGAGTCCAGATTTGTTCTCACATTACCTGGGCCTGGAAGAAATAATGCGATTAGACCAAAACGTAACATTTCGGTTGTAATTTTGATAAACACTTGGAATCTGCGCCATTACTTGGTTATATAATTAAATTTATCTTCCTCAAATAATCTATATATAACTGAATAATGGTTTTTGAAGCTTTGCTTCTGTACCTGTTACAGTTGTGTTCTGGCCTGGGTTCTCATTAGTGGCCTGTTTCTGCTTTGCTTGCTGGGTGTTGTCCATTTTGGAGTTAGGTGTGTTGGGGTTGTTTGGTTTGTTAGCTGCAGCTCTCTTGGCATCCAGCTTCTTCTGCCGGCAAGACTTGGCAGGCTCTGGTAGCATACGCACCTGTCTACAAAAGGCACTGAGCACCTGAATAGCACCAGTCTTGGTCTTCTCCAGCTGAGCCTCAGCACTGCCAAACTCATCAGTGGATGAGGCCTTGTATAAGGGAAGCACATGTAGCTGCTCATCCTCAGGAATTTTTCCAATGTCACGATTGTCCTCTCGTGTTAGTGTGCAGACCTACAACGGGTAGAGAGGGAGGTTTGGAATTTGTAATATTGTATACACTACTTTGTTTTAGCCACCTTTAGTTTTTCACCTGCAAGGTATATAGCAAAGTGTAAATGATTTGTATTGGTTCTTAAAAAAAACCTGATTGTTTTAGTGAATGCTTTTTATTAGTCTTATTATGGCCCTCTATCATAAGCATTTAATTCTTACCACAGTACTGCCCCCCGGCATGTTGTGAAGGTCTCTGTGGGCATGGGCACAGAAGTCTAGACAGGCTGTAACGCCAGAAAATGGCCGTCCTTCTTTTTGACCCAGACGGCAATCGGGAGCTCTGTGTTCATGCTCTACCTGTGAAATATAGGTAGATAAAGAAATTTAAAATTTAAACTTAAAATTTAGTTCTAAAATTTTAGTTGCCTTTTTTTAGATGCTCCACAGTACATGCACTTTTGCTATGACTTTCAAATATTACAACATCACTGCAGCTTATTATTCCACTTTCTCAGGAAACATAAAAATCCTACATATTCTTTATAGTGGTTTAAGGCCTGAAGCAGAGATATATATACCTGATTGGCGTATGCATCAGGTGCCATTTTTTTATATGTTGGGGCAATTAAAGTTGCAAGGCCGTGGAGATTTTGTTCCAGTTTCTCTTCCTGTAAGGGAATAAAAATACTCCAGTTATCTTTAATTTTATATGCCCTTAATTCATATATAATTCAGTTGTGTGTTTGTGTGTGAGCATCTCACCTCCTTGGGATCATCCCCAAGTAGTTTGAACTTTCGAGGGATTTTACTCCTGGCAAATTTGCAGCCATTATAGTACATACTCCATGAGCAACCAAAGGAAAAAGAAGCTCCACAGGCATCAGGTTCAAAACCCTGACATGCACATGTTCTCCTAAAGACAATAACATAAATTACAGAATGTAACATTTGAAGATAACATATTGTAAATATACCGTAGAATGTCTAGGATTTTATATTTTGTTGAAGCTATTAAATATACCGTAATCAGGAACATAACTATACATTAATATTATGTTAAGCAGAAAGTGGTTAGATACATACGTAGCAATACATAGGCCTAAGATTATCAATTTGGATTAATTGTGAATTGATAATAATGAGTTTTGGTTACTGAGTGTTCACTGTATTTGTGAGAAAGCAGTAATAAACATTTGTCCTTACTCCTCATTTAGAGCACATCTGCGGTTGGTTAGGGCACCATGTTTTGTTAGAGTGTCACTGAGTTCTGAGTAGAGACGGTCAGCCAGGTTGATTGGTATGCCTTCCCAAATTAGGATGACCACTACTATACAGGATGTCTCACATGAGTGACCAGACCGCTCTCGTACCAAGACCAGGAGTTTCTCATCTACATCTGCCCTCCGTATTACCTACACAACATAATGCACATGTACACATATATTTAGAAAATATACAGGAATCAGTTTGAGACATCTGTTAAGTAATTGTGTTTTCCATAGGGGGCACTGTTGATAAGAAAACATCTCGGTTACGTATGTAACCCTCGTTCACTGAAGAAGGGAACCGAGACGTCACGTTGACCGACGAATTGGGATCTTGCTTAGAGAGACCAATCCACTTCGAGTGTAAACTAAACGAGCCAATGCACATCGGTAGGCCGGGGCTCGCAACAAGAAGGCCAGTCACACTGGGAAAACATACCCGTTCCACTTGGCACAGGAACATTGAGGAAGCCCCATCCTTCCCGAAGGAGGTTTCAGGAGCACTTACACATATGAACAACCGTTTAGGTGCATATGGAAGATTAGAGGTGATTGTAACTCTCTTGGACAATGCAGAAGTCTGCCGGGAAAACACGGGCTCTGAGGCTATACCGTGGACTTTACACATATGGGATCCACTTAGGTCTCTACATATGGAACC
>NW_015536535.1:646323-646980 GCF_001515605.1 Sinocyclocheilus anshuiensis
CAGGACACTGGAAGGGGCAGCATCCATGGCGCTTTGGTAGGGATCCCAATTCGTCGGTCACTACAAGTCACGCTGTGACCGACGAATTGGGATCCCTACCAAAGCGCCATGGATGCTGCCCCTTCCAGTGTCCTGTGCGAGCCGCCTGCGCCCCTTTGTGCTGTAGGCCGGGGCTCGCAACAAGAAGACCAGTCACTGTTGTCATAGCACTACCCACTCAGTGAGATTGGATAGCACTGGGAAAACGTACACATTCCACTTGGAACAGGAACGTTGCGGAAGCCCCATCCTTCCCAAAGGAGGTTTCGGAAGTACTTACACATATGAACAACCGTTTATGTGCATATGGAAGATTAGAGGTGATTATAACCCTCTTGGAAATGGCAGAAGTCTGCCGGGGAAACACGGGCTCTGAGGCTATACCGTGGACTTTATACATATGGGATCCACTTAGATCTCTACATGGAACCCAGCCCTCTACTGGTTCTCAAGGATTCATTGAGTGAGGGCCTGGCGCCGGACGTTCCGCCATGTCTGGCTTCCGAGGGGATGGAGGAGCTTGACAGGGCCTACAGTACGGACACTCTGGAGCAGTTTTAGCGAGCCGACACTAAACCGGGGCCTCTCAGCGCCTCTACCCGTTTGAGGTGAGAACAC
>NW_015536535.1:647088-647237 GCF_001515605.1 Sinocyclocheilus anshuiensis
GGACAAAGCAAAGCTAGGGCTGGGTCTGCCTCCTCTGGGGGCAGAGCTTGCAGCTTCACTACCTGATCTCTGAAGGGGGTAGTAGGAACCTTGGGCACATAGCTGGGCCGGGGCCTCAGGATTACCTGGGAGTCAGCCGGCCCAAACTC
>NW_015536535.1:647680-656697 GCF_001515605.1 Sinocyclocheilus anshuiensis
AGGGTCATGGTTAGCAGCAATCGCAGCGACATAGACTTTAAGGGTGGAGGGAGACAGCCTTCACTCCAACCCTTGCTGTAAGAAGGAAAGAACGACCCTGATTGGGAATTTCCAGGGGTCTTCTCGGTGAGAATGACACCACTCGACGAACATGTTCCACTTCAAGGCGTAAGCGTGTCTCGTAGATGGTGCTCTCGTCGAAGTGATAATGTCAACTACCTCCTGGGGTAGGTCACCTAGAACCTCCGCGTCCCGTCCAGGGACCAGACATGAAGTTTCCAGAGGTCTGGGATTGGGAATTTCCAGGGGTCTTCTCGGTGAGAATGACACCACTCGACGAACATGTTCCACTTCAAGGCGTAAGCGTGTCTCGTAGATGGTGCTCTCGTCGAAGTGATAATGTCAACTACCTCCTGGGGTAGGTCACCTAGAACCTCCGCGTCCCGTTCAGGGACCTGACATGAAGTTTCCAGAGGTCTGGACGCGGGTGCCACAGGGTGTAGTCAGTAGATCCTTCCTCAGAGGGATCTGCCAAAGAGGGACTGTCACGAGGAGCATTAGTTCCCGGAACCAGGTCCGAGTGGGCCAATAAGGCGCCACGAGCAGGACCTGCTCCTAGTCCTCCCTGACCTTGCACAGTGTCTGTGCAAGAAGGCTCACTGTGGGAAACGCATACTTGCGAAGGCCCCGAGGCTAGCTGTGTGCCAGTGCGTCCGTGCCGAGTGTTCCTTCGGTCAGGGAGTAAAACTACTGGCAGTGACAAGTCTCTGGAGACGCAAACAGGTCTACCTGAGCGGCTCTGAAACGTCTCCATATCAGCTGGACTGTCTGGGGATGGAGTCTCCATTCTCCTGGGAGCGTAGCTCGTGACAGTTTGTCGGCCGTACAGTTGAGCAGACCGGTTGAGTTGATGTACGCAACGGTCGCCGTGTTGTCCGTTCGGACCAGCATGTGATTGCCTCGTAAGCGCCCTTTGAGACGGTTCAAGGCAAGGCGCACTGCTAACAACTCTAGGCAATTGATATGCCAGTGCAGTTGGGGGCCTGTCCACACCCCCGACACTGTGTGCCCGTTGTACGTGGCCCCCTAGCCGGTGGTGGAGGCATCAGTGTAAACCACAGCATGCCTGGAGCCCTGTTCTAGGGGCACTCCTGCCCAGAACAACGCAACGTCTGACCACGGGGTGAAGGTTTGGCGACAGGCCGGTGTAACTTGGACCCGGTCAGTGCCACGCTGCCACGCCCACCTCGGGCCTCGGCCATGAAGCCAGTGCTGAAGCGGTCTTCAGATCCAAGATTGGTCGTAACCCACCGCCTTTCTTGGGTACAATGAAGTAAGGGCTGTAAAACACTGTATTCATATCGGCTGGAGGGACCGGCCCTATCGCATCCTTCGCCAGTAGGACTGCGATCTCTGCACGCAAGACAGGAGCATCGGCCGCCTTCACTGCCGTGAAGCAGATGCCACTGAACTTGGGGGGACGCCGGGCGAACTGAATTGCATAGCCGAGGCTGATGGTCCACAGAAGGCAGCAAGATGGGCTGGGTAGCGCTAGCCAGGCACCCAGATACCGTGCAAGTGGAACCAGCGGAACCACCACCATACCTGCAGTGGGGCAGCGAGGTGGAACGCAGGGACCCAACTCAGGCAGCTCGTGGGCAGGCCGAAGAGGGGTCTGAGTTTGCGGTGCAACACTTACCTGGTACCACGGTTTGGCAGAGGGTGCGAGAGTAGGGCCTTTGATGACGCTCTCAAACTGCCCGCTGCTGCCTGCTGGCGAGAGAGGAGGATGAGTGTG
This sequence comes from Sinocyclocheilus anshuiensis, assembly GCF_001515605.1. NCBI lineage: Eukaryota > Metazoa > Chordata > Actinopteri > Cypriniformes > Cyprinidae > Sinocyclocheilus > Sinocyclocheilus anshuiensis. The sequence continues at coordinate 649,479 of NW_015536535.1, forward strand.
GTCTGGTGTTGGTCCGTCCGCGACTCTCCGTGCCCTTTTGGGACCCAGAGACTGAGAAAATCGCTCTCTCATCAAGATTTTTGGAAACCAGATACTGCACCCGGCCCTCCTCTGGGGGAGGGAGAGGTGCATTCACCATCCCCCAAAGAGCAGCTCCCTCTCTCTCTGGGTCAACCGTCCCGGGGCCTCTTGCTCTTCCGCTCACCGCCAAGTTTCACAGGGGGCCTGGATGGGCGGGGCGGCCTGCCTACACCCAGCTCCACGGCGCCGCTTGCTCGAGGCTGCTGCGGATGCGGCACGGGAGTGGGGGTTGATGCAGGGGGCCGCCCTCGGTGACGAGCAGGCTGGGGCGCTGCGGCCGGGTGGAGGCAGCATTTTGCCCGCCGGGGCAGGATATGATGCTCCAGTCTGGCATGTCTGGCCCAGTCTGGATGAGAAGCCTCAGTCTGCTTCTGTGCAGCCGAGAACTGCTGGGCAAAGCTCTCGACCGCATTGCCGAAGAGGCCAGTTTGGGACACAGGGGCATTGAGGAACTGTACTTTGTTGGCGTCCCTTATGTCTGCCAGACACAGCCAGAGATGGCACTCCTGGACCACAATTGTGGACATCGCACGACCCAGAGAACTCGCGGTGACCTTTGTCGCTTGGAGCGCGAGGTCAGTAGCGGTTCGAAGCTCTTTCAGAACTTCCGGATCGTGACCACCCTCGTGCAGGTCCTTCAGTGCCTTGGCCTGATGAACTTGCAGTAACGCCATAGCGTGTAAGGCGGAGGCAGCTTCTCCACAAGCCATATAAGCACCGCCGGACAGACCGGACAGAGAGGAGCGACGGGTTTCCCGGCCAGGATGAGGTGGTCTTAGGACACAACTGCATCGCTACTGACCACTCCACCGGGGGGATCGCCGTATACCCCTTAGCTGCACCCCAGCAGGTCGGTTTCTGCCAGTAAAAGGTGCTGTCCATGACCTGGTGAGCTCCTCATGCACCTCCGGGAAGAAAGGCACCGGGGCGGGGAGCTGAGAACCAGCGCGAGCCACCCCGAGAAACCAATCGTCCAAACTCGAGGGCTTGGCAGTGATTGACATCCGGTCGTCGGGAGGAGAACCGAAGGATACCGCTGGTATGCTCTTTGAAGGGGGCCCAGCGTGTTCCTTTGGCGGCTCGACTGGTTGCCAAGCGCTAGAGGAGTGATGGTCCCCCAAGGGTTGGTTCCCTGAGGGGTTTGTCACCACTGTAACCCTCTGACTGCCCGTGCTACTGCCCGAACACTAGGACGAACACTAGATCGCGGCAGAGGCAATGGAGCTCCGCCCCCCTTGAGGTAACGTAGCCTGGCCCGCAGCTCCGAGATGGTCATCTTCCCGCAATGGGAACATGACTCATCCAAACCTGCAGTAGCGCCATAGCCGACATCTCTGGATTCGATTCAGGCATTGCCACCATCCCGGAGGGAAAATGACTCATCGCAATGGGAACATGACTCACCCCATGAACACCACCTCAGTGTGTTTAATGCCCAGACATGTGAGGCAGCGATCGTGACCATCACCCGGCGCCAGGTAACGACCGCATCCAGAAACGCACGGGTGAAACGGCATCTTTAAAAAGACGATCCATCATCTTTACAAAGACGCACCCTTGTAAGCTCTTTTAGAGAAATAGGCTCTTTCAGGGAAATGCTCTTTTAGGTGCTGAGACGCACAGGGGAAATGACCACTTGCAGCACGACGGGGTAGTGCAGCCTGAAGTGCGCAACCCACTCAACACAGGAACGACCACCGCTGAAGTGCCATTCGCCAACACAAAAAGCTCCCTAGAGCACGTTGAACTCGTCGTCAAAAACTAAGATATTGGTAGGAGCATAACGATGTTATCGCTCGGCTCCGAAGCGAAAAGCTGGTATGTGTTGCACCGGCTGCCTTTTTATGCTCACGCTGTGATCAGTGGCAGCTGGATGCAGTCATCGCATGCCAATGTGCATTGGCTCGTTTAGTTTACACTCGAAGTGGATTGCTCTCTCTCTAAGCGAGATCCCAATTCGTCGGTCACCAATGTGACGTCAAGAGTGACCGACTGAAAGGGAACCAACAAGCATGCTTTAATATTTAACAGACAAAGAGGGGCAATACATGTACACACACAGAAAACACAGGATGAAAATAAATTGTCTTTACCCATTTAGCAATGGGACAGCCCTGCCCACTCTTCCCTTCCTTTCCCGTATACACAACTTTTTCAATCCTAATGGCGCTTCCAGTCAGTCCGGATCTGTCAAAGGGAAAGGTAGTAATATAATATATGGTATATTAGTTCATAATATCATTAGAGTTCATAATATCATACCTTTCCTCCATAATTTTGCGGATGCCTGCAACAGTTGGAGCTGATCCCAAGTGAGTATAATATGGGCCTTCATCCCTTTCACTGATTTGATCTGTGGATTAAAGAATCAGAGAAAGGTATTGTGTATTTTTAGTAGATGGTCATAAACAAAACTAAGTTGAACTAATATGTGATTTAATGTCATTAATAACAACAAAATATCACTAAGATACAACATTAAACTATTAACATTAAGTATTACTGAAGATGTTCTCTTTAGAGGTCTTAACAGTTGTGCAGTTCTAATGTATAAAGAACACAAAATGTGTAAAAACTGGACTAAAAGTAGCTGTGTAAAACCTCTTACCAACACAATGACATGACGAAATGTCATACTGTGTCTTCAAAGGTGTACCTAGCAAGTTTTTTATTGGTGTATCAAGCATCTTCATGGGTGACTCCAGAAAGGTTTGTAACCCAGGTTCAATCTTTTTAGGTGGGGTGAAGTTTTGTAGTTTACACTGTTCCTTGACATTCCCCTCAGCACTGGTTGAGAGCACAGTCACAGCCCCAGCCATCTCTACCTTCATCTTATTGGGTGACTTGTTGACCAAAGACTTTCTTTCAAACACAGGTGAGAGCTGATACTGTTTTAACTGCTGCTCCATGGTAGCTAGAATGCTCCGCTGTTGGCTTTGTTCACAGGACGAAGAAGGATGCTCCTGCTTTACTACCACTGGCATGACTTTGGTTTTGTCTTGATCTTGCTGTTGTACTTCTATGGGTGGATGTTGAGCTGAGGTTTCTAAACCTGAGCAGTTTTCACTTTTTATGGCCGGCATACTTGGCCTGATGTTGTTGGGGCCTTGCCGCTCCTGCCTCTGCAGAAGGTGCGTTCGCATGGCTGCGTGCAAATCTCCTTGAGCACCTTGGCTTGGGAGAGACTCTCTCTGGATTTGGCCAAAGGATTCTTGGAATTCAACTTTGGTAAATGTTTGAGCAGGTATCTGAAGACTATTAGAAACTTGTGACAGTTGTGATTGAGAAATCGGAGAATTAGGAAATTCCAAATGATTATGTACCCTGTGTTGGAGAGGTTGCTGGTAGTTTGGATGTTGTTTACTGGTGTTCTGAGAGTACTGCATGTTCTGCTGGAGTTTTCTTTCTGTTAGAGCTTCGGCTTCTTTAGTCAAGAATTGTACATTTGACTTAGACGAGCCTGGAAACGTAGAGTTTTCTCTTATAGTTGGACTAGACAGTGTTTGTGCTGGTGTTTCTGTACCTAGAGATAACTTCTGGGATTCTGAATGAAGGCAGCCTGTTTTAAGCCTTTTCAAGAGTGGTGCATCTACCTGGCTGTGGGAAACATCTTGTGATTGTGGAGCTGCTTGCATATTCTGTCTATCCTGAGGGAGCTGATGGGGAAGTGTGCTGTTGTCTTGCTGCTGAGGCTCAGCAGGTGGTGGCTGAGAAAGGAAGCTCTGTGATTGTATCTGGTCTTGATCATTTTTGCACAATTGCTGGGATGTGTGTTTGTTAAATTGCATTTTACTATGATCGTGCATACCAGAATTGCTCTGTTGACATTCAGGGACAGAATCGTGGGGGAACTGTGTAGGAGGTAGGGAGTTTTTGTAACTATCTTGTGCCTTATTTTCATATGAGGGACAACTAGGATTACTGAAATTTTGAGACCGAAAGTTGTATGAGGACATGGAATTTATACAACGACTTTGGCTCTGTGTGACTGTATGCTGCTGCATGTGGATCTGTGGATGGAAAAAATCCCACATCTGGGGGTGGTCAGTAGATGGCTGTGGTGCTGAAGCTGAGTTTAAATCTATCCATTTCAACTGGGATGAGTGATCTGTATTCCCTGACGTTGTCTTTTCCTGATCTGGTTTAGGCTTATTTTTCTGCTTACTGTGTTGATTGTGAGAAGCTGATGTACAGGCCTGGGAGGTCAACCTGTTGTCTACTATATGTGGCTCAAGAATCTGTTGCTGTGGCAAGGAAAAGTCTCTATTGTCATGGAGGCTTTCATCGGTTGGTTGTTTCTGTAGCACCTTAATCTGTAGGTTCTGCTGTCCTGTCTGAGTGTTTTGTGATGGTGCTCCTGCCATCACTGGGGGCAATATATAAGATTCACGGCTAAAATCCTGGTTGGACTTGCTTAAACAATCAGAGTTGTTCAGAAGGCCTTCTCTATCTTCTCGAATCTGTGAGCAACCATTGATGCCTGTCTGTGATGGCACATTGGACTCCGAAGCTTCCTGACTCAGCAATTGTGTTCCCATATTTGGCAGGTCAGAGAGAGGATAAGTAGGCTTCTTTTGCTTGGCTACAAAACTAGAGTATCCATTCACTGTGAATTCTGGATTGTAGCCATTGCTGCCTTGTACTTCTGGGGGTGCCTTGGCAAGTGGCTCGGAGGCAGATGTTTGGGGTGAAATAGGAAAACCTGAGGTTAATGAAGGTGAAGGAGTTTCCTGCTCCGGCAGGTTGCTGGTGACCTGATCTACTTGAGATGAGTTGGTTTGAGGTGCGATGGACACATGCTCTGGGTAATACTGAGACAAAGTTTTCTCTAAGAGGTCACCAGTTGTACCCTTTACTGAGGGTAGGCTTGTTGTAGCACCATTGGGCATTGGAACTTGCTTGTTCCTTGACAGTAAGAATAAATCCCCATTGGGAAAGTTACAGTTTCTTTTACTATGCTTTATCTCAAAATCCCCTGGCTTATTATGCTTAGGGAATCCCTCTAAATGGTTCTCCATTCCTGCATCTCTATTATCCCAAAGCCTCAGACCCTCATTTCCATTCACCTCTGAATCAGTGCAGAGTTTTTTAGGCTGGTGAAAATCTAAAAATGTCTGTTCACTAAGAGCATGTTTCATCTGTCCATTTATCTCATACATGCTTTGATCCAATATCCCCTGCATATTAGCAGGCCCAGAACAATTCTCCTGTTGACTTTTCATTGGGTAAACTACTGTGTTGGGCTTGAAATGACTCCAATTAGTGTCCCCATTGAACTGCTGAGATGGATCTCCATTCTGGCACTTGGTGAGAAGAGGGTCTGTCTGCTGAGTCGCACTGATTTGTGAAAGTATCAGACTTTTTTCCGTCTCATGGCTGGTCTTTTCTGTTTCCATCTGGTCTGCTCAGGGTCCATTCACAAGGCTGCCCTTTCTGCGTCCTACATGGAAGACATGGAATATTACCAATAGTAAAAACACATAATTTTTGTTAGCATAATGTTCTGGGGTAGTGTGGGCTGCTGGTTAGTGATCTGGACTGTCAAAAAATGTAAGATAATCAAAACAGAAATGGCCTAAAGAGGTGCTTAGAAAAGATATAACAAAATTTCAAATGTTGTATCCCTCCTCAAGTCAGACTCTGCTGTGAAATATTAGCCCCTGTTTCAAAGCAGACATGATCACCAGAGTAGCTAAAAACATAAAAGAAAATATCATACTTTGCATTCTTTGCATTTTCCTGTACAGTCAAAGTTAACAGACTAAGGGTTGTGTAGTGCAGATACCAATGGCTTCTTTTTTTCTTTTTGTTAAGAGATATTTTTAAAAATTCCTGGATCGCAGACATAGACACTGCCCTATCTTTCATGAAATATTTTAACAAGACAGAATGGTACCAACCATCTTGCTATCCAATGCTCTGTACCTATGTCCATTTTTTAGTTATGTTATGTTCTTAATACTGCATTCATCAGTAAGTGGCTTTGGATTAAAGCTAAAATTCACTATACATTCTACGCATAATTACACTAGAAATTACAAAATATCTTAGAAAACAGAGAATTGTAGATTTATTGCTTGCAACCAAATCTATAGAGCCATACAGAAAGAACAGGCATGTAAGATATATAATATGTAACAGATTCTTCATGGAATGTCTTCCGTCGGTATGAGTCCAGAATGGTAGGAGAAAAGGACAGTTAAAAACAGCTTAACTACTGATCTACTGGACCTTTAAATTGTAGTCTTTTTAAGCAGGGGTTGGAAACCTGGCACCATTGGCATGTGGAGCGATAAGGGCAAAATAAATGAATAATAATATACATTTTGTTATATGTTTTATTATTTTTGTAAGGAAGGCCAATGGCAAACTATACCTCATTGTGACCCACCCTTATAGTCACATAGTTTAGACTTGGTTTTTTATAAAATGTTTGTATTTAAACTTTTATAGAACTAGCATTGAAAATCATACATAGGAATATTCTATTATCAGTCATATAAATAAAAAAATATATGTATTATGTGTCCATAACTGTGTCTAAGTTGATGTACAGTGAAGCTCAAAATTAGAGAACAATTTATGAACACTTGATTTTTTCCAGAAAGAATGTAATCTTCATCATTCAAAATTGGATGGAATTTTAGTTGTGGCTATATACCATGCTAGTAGAACAGTGTTTTACAAAATAACCAAGGCACTTAAAAAAAATCCTAACTTCAAACAGGACTAAGCAGTAACCTCAAAATTACATTCTCTAATTTTCATCTCCACCGTATATAGTGTAGTCAGAATCAAAATTCAGGTCTTTGGTATTTCTGATGTTGTTTATAAAACATTGTTAATAATAATAATAAAACTTTTCTGTAACTTGGCCTGTGATATATATGACTGGATACAATCCAATAATCCTAATAAAAATGTTATCACATTTTAAAATCGCATCTATTATCATTTCTGGAAAGGGGAGATTGTGATTGGTTTGGAGCCTGCATGTGTGCTACATGAAACTTGAATATGGATCCATTCCAGAGCCATTTCAGGGTTTCCCAACAGCTGAGAAAGCCAAACAGCTTGACACAGTAGGATAAACCCACACTGAAAACAGCACAAAAAAAAAAAAAAAATCTCTTTAGGA
>NW_015536535.1:656900-660603 GCF_001515605.1 Sinocyclocheilus anshuiensis
GGAATGACAAAGCACGAGATCTCAGCTGAAAGCTGTCTATATATATCTTTCAGACAATGGGTTTCCATTAGCTGTGTCCATACATGTAATTAAAACAGTATTAATGCCTTTTTTATTTTAAATATGATTTATTTAAATATGTTTTGTAAGAACTTCTGTGGACAATCCTGTGCCTTAGTGTCTTAGTGAGTCTTACAGTCTTGCATAACATAAAAACAAACTATTTAAACATTCCTTTATCTTAAATATCTTCTTTATCTTGTCTATTGACAACTGGGAGTGGCTTTGAATTCAGTTTGTTGTCTGTCCTGTTTTTTGAGTTTCCTTCCTTCCAAATTCTCATTCTCTCTCTGTGTATATTTAAAATGATCTCTCAAAAACTCTTAACTATTGTGATCTCCCACATTACTAAATAAATGTGTACAACTGATCAGTGCTTTTGCATTCTAAACCAATACACCAAAGCACACAGCTACTACAGCAATTGTATTTATTGTCAAGTGATTTAACAGTTCCTTAGCCTCAGGGTTGCTGTCTAAATATACAGTAGGTCAGTGGGAAGTGACATATTCTGTCTTTCATGGTTCACACTCTAACAATGGTACTAGGGACAAACAAGTGAATCATTATTATATTTATTTTGCTTAAAAAATTGTTTGAAGTTAGGATTAAGAGTCAAATAAGTGTAAAATATATGCGGTCCACATATAATGTCATTGTTTCTATGTCATGATGAAAACTTGGTAAGGTGCTTATTTTACTTTTTAAAACTTACTTTTACATTAGTTCTCAGTGTGAAACAGACAATCAAATAAATAAATGAATAGTTTTTTTTTCTTTTTCTTTTGGTCTTAGTCATTCCAAATATGCAAAATGTATCATATTGCTCACCTGTGTAAATCAAAACCCATATTTGTTTGAATAATGTGTGTAGTGTTTTAATATATATCTATATAGCTAAAGAACAAACCCCCTTTTTCCTTTCTTTCCTTTTATTTTATTTTAGGTTTTAAACTTACTTGGCTACTCCAGTACTGAAATAGATAACGTCATGTAGCATGTTGTTCATCTGAGCTTTAGTAAACATACTGCTGATAGGTGTTTGACTGCAGTTGTGCTTTTGAGTGAAACGTCATACCTTGGTTCCTCCCACTGTAATTTGATCATACAGCTCATGTGCAAGTGTGCTTTAAATGTCACGCATGCATGGCTGTAAAAGTGTCCTTCTCGCAGTTCTCCTTTGAGCATTAACCATACCTTATTTTCCCCTGACATACAGACAAGGAAACAAGCTCAGCAAGAATGTCAGCTTTCACAGTCAACCTTTGTTGGCATTTATTTACAATTTTGACTTGAACTTACCAACTTTGACTTGAAAACATATTTTCCAAGTTGCTATAAAGAGTAACAAAAGAAACCACAAGCCACTTAACATAATCAGGACCAGTGTATCTTTCCTTTTGAAGTGTTACGCTGCCATTGGTGTGTGTGTGTGTCAGGAAAAAAACTGCACTCTCACTCCATTCAACACATCAGCACTATGACTCAGCAAACATTTCTAACAAACTTTTCTAGATTGGGCTCTGAACTCCACAGCCTGAGCTTTAATGGTGCCAACAACATCCATGACATTTTGTCATTTTCAATAAGAAGCAAGAAGACATAAGCATAAGAATGGAAACAAAGAGGAAAGAACCCCCTTTGAAATGAACGGGTATTTATAGAGAGTCAGCATGTGTACGGGGGAAGGTATGAGACATACCTAAGAGTCTGTTTGGAAGAGCACTGTGAGTTTGTTTTGTGATATTTTGATTGTATGTATCACATTCTGATTTTAGTCTTCTTAAAACAACAGCATAGAAGACAAAATAGTAGCAGTTGTTGTATGCTTTTAAAGTTGCTTCATTTTTCCTTGTCTGCATGCTTTGTTCATCCCCAATGACATTTCAAATCCTCTTTGTGGGAGAGGATTTGAATAGAGGTAGATTACTTCAAAAGCTGAGCAGATATACACTTCTGTTTGTAATTTCACCCACAGCTAGGTCCCCTCTGAAGAGTCAGGTCTGTGTCGGACCTGCCATTGTCCTTTGTTACTAATAGAAGGCAGATGTGGCTCTGCTGTTTGCAATCAAGTCTTTGTGCTCACGTTCACTCTGAATGGCCTTTGCATGACCTGCATTGATACAACCAATGATTATGTTGTGTTAGCTATTAAAAAATAAGCCTAATAAGAAAGAAAATCTAGCTCAAAAGTTGTCTATCTATCTATCTATCTATCTATCTATCTATCTATCGTAGTACTTAGTTTGGTTATCATTTACATCTACACTGCCTTTTTCCTTGCCTGTGGTGGCAATTGAGAAGAGTGGATGATAATCAACTCAGCATAGGTTGTATAACTAACATTATAACATAGCAGACTGAACCTGCTGACCCTTTATTCAGAATCAAACACTGTCAGTAAACACAGAAAATGTAGCCATAGATTACTACAGTGTAATTAATGCATAATTACACACATTGTCATACAGCAACCTCCCTTCCCCAAAATCAACTTCCAAAATATACTTCCAATATACATTCCTCTCAACTTCTTTCTGTCTCCATCTACTACTACCCCCTCCCCATTTCTTTTTGTCTGCACCATTCAAAATATCTGACTAATTTGATGAACTATGCTCAGGGCAAAGCAAATTTCTTTCAGAGAGTGCGGTAGCCATGGTGATCATTATATTGGTGCTGCATGGCCATCTGCTCTCAACATTTAACTGAGCATGAATGACTGACACGGATAGAGAGGGACAGAGATAGAGAAAATGCAAAAGAGTGAACACATGTGCTGACCACATTGATTCTGGTGGGATCAGCTCTCTTTTATGTGTATGTGACAGAGTTTTATTTACTACCATGACATGAAAGCTGAGAAGCAATAGCCATCTCTTCACTTTAAATGTAACTCTCATATCTGGACAGGCTTTTTAAAATTGCTGTGAAGAAAATAGTCTCAGAGTTACAAAACAAGGCTAAACAATGTTAAGCTCAAGAATAAAAAACGCCTCTTAATGTTAAAGATAAGATCTTTGAGATTGCCATATGTGTCTGCATTGATTAAAGATTTTGATAATAAAATGTCCCACTGTAAGTCCTAACACAATTTCCCTACACATTTGTGGCCTGAGCCACAATGAATTTCATTTTGAAAAAGTCTACAGGAAAAAAAAAGTTGGAACATTTGCTGAGGAGTAAGTTAAAATATAGCATCCATTCAGCGTACACTCGCAGAACTAAGCCTTAACATAAGTGTAACCTGTGGATGGGAGAATTTGAGTTAGATGCAGTTGGGTTTCATCTTTTTTAAACTTCAATACAATACCAGAAGTATATCACTTTGAAAAAAAGTGTCCAGCTGCTTGAATTCTTAAAGGGGTCCTATCATGCTTTTTCACTTTTTCAACTTTAGTTAGTCTGTAATGTTGCTGTCTGAGCATAAAAAAGATGAGTATATTGCAAAAGCTGGACAAAACACACCTACAGAGGCACTCATACACGACGTGATGAAGTCTGGTTAGACCAACACTGGCTTTAGTAAACATTATGCATTTGTAACTGCAGGCGAAAGCATTCCATGTCATTCTAAGCTGCATTAACATGTGTAAATACATCTAAATGCCACTTCATATGCAACTTCTGCAAAGATGAATTT
>NW_015536535.1:660622-673777 GCF_001515605.1 Sinocyclocheilus anshuiensis
ATTTAAACTTATTGGAAAAGATTAATTTCTATCACTGCTGTGAACTGACCAGCACACAGAATATGAAGAATATCAAATATTTTAGGAGTCAGCTGTCCACGGTAGTCCTTAGGATATGAGCACAATAACACACTCAGCAAAATATCGTCTAATTATCTTTATTGATAAAATCACAGAAAATATTGAGATAATATTTTTTTGTCAATATCGCACACACTTAGTACTGATAAAATGATTTGCAACGGTCACTTTGTCACACCCAGTATAGACAGCCTCAAACTGTTGGTGTATTTCTGTCTTTTTTTTTTTTTTTTTTTTGGCTAGTAGAAGTTATGAATGGCCAGTAACTTGGCGGGTGAGTACAAAATCAAGACTGTAAAAGAGCATAATAGGACCCCTTTAAGCAATGCCAAGAGCATTTGAGCAGTTGTGCTGAATGCAGGAGTCAAAGACATCAGACTTCGTCAGCCGGAGACTGTGAAGAAAGGCTTCTACAGCCTGAGCAACAAGGTTGCAGCAACCATCACCATAGATGAAGCTCAATGTTTCACCTGTTCTTTTCATGGCATGAAGAATGAAATGATGACTAACTTTTTATTAGTAATCATTATACTAGTCTTATTCAGTTTATATTAGATAACATGAATTCTATGATACCCTTAACTGATCTTCATCAAAAAGAAACTGCCTGTTCACAGCATTGACACAAAACTTTGACTCAGTGATGAAGAAAAAACAGATTCTAACTAATACATGGAAGCATATATGTGCAGAAAATGGGCATTAAATGTGAAGTAGATCTAATGGTTTTAAACTGAAAAAAGAACAGGTCGTCTTACAATTGACATTCTCAAAATTCTCATTATAACACCTCACTTTTTTTTTTTTTTTAAATTTTTAAATTTTTTAAGAAATAGTTGTTTCTTTTTGTTTGTGTTTATGACACTGCACCTTTGAAGATTGTGAAAAAGCTACTTGCAATAAACTTTAATTCTTCATGTGGCTTTCTCCTGTGTTTTAAGATGGTTGTCAGTGTGTTATAAAGATACAACAGATTAAGTAATTAAAAAAAAAAGAGCTGTCAGTTTTCTACAGTAAATGTAATTTTTTTGTTGTATTTCTTATTTGTAGGAAATTGGAAACTTGGAATCACTTGTGCTTCACCTAGATGCTATACAGACTTCCCATAGAATTTCTGCCTAATCTTTTAATTACAGTGAGCTCTGATTGATGGAGATATTCATATAGATGATAACTATGTCACAAGATAAACGAAGTCTGATTGATATCAATTCTTCTGGGATCCTTCGAAATGTTAAGGGAACATTCTGCTTTATAATCATACATGTTTAGCATGAAATTTATCAACTATTCTGCCACAGAGTGATTATACATCTGAATGTCTTATAAAAGTTACACAAACTGTATTAAATCCACACCTACCAGATTAATAGAATTGATTCAACCACTAAAACAGTTTCTCTACCAACCATATCTGTCTTTGCTGCTTGGTGCATTTAAGAACTGTAAAGCTTGATGTAGTAAAGAACATAGATTTTCTATTTGCTTTGAGAACATAGCTTTCTCTATTGCTACCTTCACTGGAAAGAAAAAAAAACTACCTAGGACTTCATTTAGTTCAACAGTCACACTTACAATTAATGGAGCATAGATAGTAAACAACTAACTTGAAAATATTTTGAAATACTAGGAAAGAAAGTTTATCCAGTTATATACCAGCCTTGAAAGCTGCAAGGTCAGCATGTCTTAGCAGACTCTTAGCAAATAATCACTGAGAATCACAGTTGTCTATTCACCACAGTGGCTATTAATAAGGAACTGCATGTTGGTGGACATCCAATTCCATTCATTCTATTATATAATAATAGTATTAATCTGGTAGCATGCAGAGTCGGAGCAAAGTGTCCTATTAGACACCAATGGAGCATTGCACTTAAGGGTGTATGCTGTTACTCCATGGTATTTCTAACAGTGATCCCTTTATTGAGTTTATTAAGTTGCATTATTGCTATAACATGGGGGAAATCTATGCCATTGATACACGGCAGTATACAACATTCAGTAGAGAGGAGACAAAGAGTGATGTGGCCAATCTGTGTTGGGGATTAGTAGTGCATTATTGTTTGAGGTGTAAGATTCGACCTCTCAAGTCAATCACTTTGTTTGTGTAAATAACAAGGTGTCAGAAGTAACACAAGTGGTTTCCAAAATGCTCAGTCTCAGGCCTTTGCTTGTTCTCCTTGCACTTACTCCATTACTCCATATAAATGTGTAAATGTAAAGAGTTAATATTAATGTGCAATTTTTAGCTTTAAGACGTACTACTCTAAACCATTAAAATATTTATATGGTGTAACCTTGAGTAGTCAGGTTTATGTTTTTTGTGGCTTTAGCTTTTTGTTATAATGGGAATAACACTCAGTTCTGTATTTTCTCTATACTCCAGAGGAAATCTCAGTCTTTCAAGTGGGTGGACTGCATTAAGGACATCAGAGACTGGATCTTAAGAAAATCCTTTGGCTAAATTCTATTAAAACGGAAATACTAATCGCTGGATCAAACATTTCTAATAGCTGCTTGACTACAGTTTGTGTCTAGATGGTTTTACTGCTCTACAGTACCTCAAGGACGTGGGAGTCATGTTGAATTGGTCATTTCAGATTAGCATTCCAGTGTCTCTGGAACAGCATTCCTCTTAGATATATCACTAAGTTATGAAACATTCCTTCTATTCATGATGCAAATAGGTTTTACATTTATAACAACTTTTTAACCTTATCTTCTTTACACAGGTTACCTGTTCTGCATTAATTCTAAAATGTTTATATTGTTAATTAAAATTGTTAACAAAGCAAGTGATTTAGTTCAATATCTAAGAACTGTTCTGTCACCTTATTATCTCTCATCTCCTTTAAGGTTACAAAGCTCTGATATACTGATAGTACCAAAAATGACAAAACTCACAAGAGGAGTTTTTGCAGTCTCAAATAGGGCTTCAAAAGTATCTACATAATAGAATAATAGCAATACTGTTCAATGTATAAAGCTTTAATGGAATCATCTGAAACAAGGTAAGAATGGAACAATACCAGCGTTTTGGTGGTTCAGGTTAAAAGTTTATAGTGATGCTATGAGACTTCCTTGAAGATATTGCTAATGAATCCTGTTGCTAAAGAAGCCTGCTTATTCCTAACAAGAATTCAACTGAATATTTAATCACAAATTAATAAATTAGTAATTGCATTTTTTTTTTGTCATGTATCTTGATTCATCCCAGTGTTCATTCCTCATCTTACCTTACCTTAGAAATTTAAGTTTTTTTTTTTCCTTGCCATTGTCACCTTTGGATTGTTTAAGGCCTGGGAGTTGCAAGGCCTTGTAAATCCACACCAGTATTATATACAGCTCTAAAAAACAAACAAATAAATAAATGAATGAATGAATAAATGAATGAATAAATAAATAAATAAATAAATAAATAAATAAATAACTCTTAGCAAATAATCACTGAGAATCACAGTTGTCTATTCACCACAGTGGCTATTAATAAGGAACTGCATGTTGGTGGACATCCAATTCCATTCATTCTATTATATAATAATAGTATTAATCTGGTAGCATGCAGAGTCGGAGCAAAGTGTCCTATTAGACACCAATGGAGCATTGCACTTAAGGGTGTATGCTGTTACTCCATGGTATTTCTAACAGTGATCCCTTTATTGAGTTTATTAAGTTGCATTATTGCTATAACATGGGGGAAATCTATGCCATTGATACACGGCAGTATACAACATTCAGTAGAGAGGAGACAAAGAGTGATGTGGCCAATCTGTGTTGGGGATTAGTAGTGCATTATTGTTTGAGGTGTAAGATTCGACCTCTCAAGTCAATCACTTTGTTTGTGTAAATAACAAGGTGTCAGAAGTAACACAAGTGGTTTCCAAAATGCTCAGTCTCAGGCCTTTGCTTGTTCTCCTTGCACTTACTCCATTACTCCATATAAATGTGTAAATGTAAAGAGTTAATATTAATGTGCAATTTTTAGCTTTAAGACGTACTACTCTAAACCATTAAAATATTTATATGGTGTAACCTTGAGTAGTCAGGTTTATGTTTTTTGTGGCTTTAGCTTTTTGTTATAATGGGAATAACACTCAGTTCTGTATTTTCTCTATACTCCAGAGGAAATCTCAGTCTTTCAAGTGGGTGGACTGCATTAAGGACATCAGAGACTGGATCTTAAGAAAATCCTTTGGCTAAATTCTATTAAAACGGAAATACTAATCGCTGGATCAAACATTTCTAATAGCTGCTTGACTACAGTTTGTGTCTAGATGGTTTTACTGCTCTACAGTACCTCAAGGACGTGGGAGTCATGTTGAATTGGTCATTTCAGATTAGCATTCCAGTGTCTCTGGAACAGCATTCCTCTTAGATATATCACTAAGTTATGAAACATTCCTTCTATTCATGATGCAAATAGGTTTTACATTTATAACAACTTTTTAACCTTATCTTCTTTACACAGGTTACCTGTTCTGCATTAATTCTAAAATGTTTATATTGTTAATTAAAATTGTTAACAAAGCAAGTGATTTAGTTCAATATCTAAGAACTGTTCTGTCACCTTATTATCTCTCATCTCCTTTAAGGTTACAAAGCTCTGATATACTGATAGTACCAAAAATGACAAAACTCACAAGAGGAGTTTTTGCAGTCTCAAATAGGGCTTCAAAAGTATCTACATAATAGAATAATAGCAATACTGTTCAATGTATAAAGCTTTAATGGAATCATCTGAAACAAGGTAAGAATGGAACAATACCAGCGTTTTGGTGGTTCAGGTTAAAAGTTTATAGTGATGCTATGAGACTTCCTTGAAGATATTGCTAATGAATCCTGTTGCTAAAGAAGCCTGCTTATTCCTAACAAGAATTCAACTGAATATTTAATCACAAATTAATAAATTAGTAATTGCATTTTTTTTTTGTCATGTATCTTGATTCATCCCAGTGTTCATTCCTCATCTTACCTTACCTTAGAAATTTAAGTTTTTTTTTTTCCTTGCCATTGTCACCTTTGGATTGTTTAAGGCCTGGGAGTTGCAAGGCCTTGTAAATCCACACCAGTATTATATACAGCTCTAAAAAACAAACAAATAAATAAATGAATGAATGAATAAATGAATGAATAAATAAATAAATAAATAAATAAATAAATAAATAAATAAATAAATACATACATACATACATACATACATAAAATTATCATTATGCAATTTTCCAGCAAAACGTTTCACCCAACACTTTTAATCTCCTGACAGAGTATGTATTTTACATTTCATGTTGGCTTGTAATATCTTCCCATTTATTTTTCACCAAACTTCAGAGACTGCTGATATAGCATTACTTTCTGCTGGGGGGAAATGCAATGCACAGACATGGTCTCTGACTATTGGACCACTTTGAGACATCCTCTGTCTGACCCAGATTTCAGATCGACCCCTGCTCGTCTTTAACCTCTTGAAATGTCATCCAAGGCTTATGGGTAGTTTACAGTCTTGAATGACATTGAGGTCCAGCTGTCTCTGTGGTAAATCTGCTGTCAACAAGGTGACTTTTGGCTTGCCATCCAGTGAATATACATGTGAATCTTACACCCCTTTCTCTCCTTTTCAGTTTTCAGCTTATTGAAAATACTCTTGTGAAGTATTTTATGAGAAAGATCCTTTTAGATTTCTTGACTCTGTGGCCTTGTTGCACTGAGGCTGTTGGGCTTGTGAGCAGCCTGGTTGTGATTAGTGTGTCTGCTGGTATTGAATGTGTGCACCCCCACATACACACACAAAAGCTTTCACAGACACATGCAACATACTTCTTCTTGGTAGACTTACTTCTGAGCAATTCTTATATAGGCAAAATCCCCCTATAACCCCAAACTGACATCATCGGTTTTCGAAATTAGCATGTGGCATATGATTTTTATATTAGCCTGACATACATATTTTTTCTACATCTATGATTCTGAAGGGAAAACCCATCAAGCATTTCTGTTATGAACCACCATTCTACGCCTCTGCTGTAACCAACCAGATTTTCTCTGAATCCACACAGCTGGAACTGAAGAGAAAACCTACTGAAAACCACATTTATAAGTGCATCATCACTTCGTTCACCTCAGAGGAAATGAACATTTGCTTTTCTCAGAAGTACGGTACCAATCAGTACTTTATTTTATAAGTAATGAAAAATCTTTTTTAGTGATTCACTGAGCTTTACAAATATATTCAGCCAAGTCCTCTAACCACAAGACATTTAGTTTTCAGAGAACTGAAGGTGGCAGAAACTATGCAAGCCACGTGCCATGAGTTTAACTTAGCTAAAGTCTTTTGAATACAAATGTTCTGGAAAGGGTCTAAATTGGCGTAGTCAATGACCGTGCTTTCCAGTGACCTTCTTGGCTGGTGTAAGTACACTTCTCCA
The DNA here is from genome assembly GCF_001515605.1 of Sinocyclocheilus anshuiensis. Classification (NCBI taxonomy): domain Eukaryota; kingdom Metazoa; phylum Chordata; class Actinopteri; order Cypriniformes; family Cyprinidae; genus Sinocyclocheilus; species Sinocyclocheilus anshuiensis. The sequence goes on from NW_015536535.1 coordinate 667,126, forward strand.
TCTAACCCTGTGACTGGGTTGTGAGGTAGTGTTTGTAAACAGAGCGACCATGTGCGCTTACGTACGTGGAGTGTGCTCTTCAATTCACGCCTGATAATTAAACCTTGACAACAAAACATATTCTAACAGCCCAAAATTCTCTTCAAAAATGCAACCATCCAATGACTGTATTAAAGGATGAAACAAACGTGTATATGGCGTCATATAAGTCCCAGCACTCAGAGCTATTGTGACAATTTACACCAAAAATGCTTAAAATATTACTGAATCAAGTGCAGTACAAGCTGTTAACTAAGACAAGCAATTACTATGCAGGCTGGAAAATGTTTTTGGCCAAGGGTTATGATAATTGATATATATGCCATTATTAATAAGCCCTACAAATAAAATATTGTAAATAATTATATAAAAATCCCATATTTTCATTGCAAATTCAGGCAAAAGTTTGTCTTTTTAGAGAAACTGTCCTAAATTGTGATTTTTAAACACTGACCCCTAGCAAAAATATGATGAGCACAAATCACAAGCAAAACAAAATTGAAAGTGACAAAAATGGTGGGGAAAAAGATGATAAAAAAAATCAGATGTCTGCTTTTCACTCATACATTCAACCAAATAAAACAAAGAGCCTTCTTATCATGCAAAGAAATCTACCATGTCATTGAACAGAAGTACATTATTGTTTTGCACCAAACACTCTTATCAGAGAAAAGGGTCTGCCTGTACTTCCAGTCCAGATAAGCTCCAGCTAATGTTGTATATTCTCACCAGTTACCATGCAACCGTTACAATTATATTAAGTTTAATATAAGTACAATTATATAAGTAGAATATGTTTAGTGACAGATGTATTGCTCTATCACCACTACTATCATCAAAGGATTATCTGTTCTAAACATAAAGTTGGAGTGGAAGCTTATACAGTATCCAGATTCCTTCAGTGTGGTTACATTAGCATTTGCACCACCTCTCTATCACGTTCATTGACAGCACTCCATAAAGGATCCCCTTGCAGGCATGGGCTAACTTCCACACTTCACATCTAAACAGAATGTTGGAATACACAAGCTAATTACACAAAATAAGAGGACAGGACTTTTATCTGTATTATTCCAGCAGCCAATTATGATGCAAATCCTAATAGGGCTGTTAAATCAGTTAAGCAAAGGTAACATTTGCAATTCATTAGTGCCGATAAAAGAGTTGCTGCTGTAGCCTTTTGTAACAGTTTACTCGAGTTAATATGTTTGATTGTTACATGTCAAAAGCCACAATGAATTCAAAAATACATCTGAAACATTCAGACTTGGTTATTTTCAGCTGAATATTGGCTTTCTCAATACAACGGTCAAAATTATTCAAGCATTTGACATTTTCTTAATTTCAATAGCCTATAGCTTAATGTCAGACGTATGCAAATATGTTCCAGGCCACTACAACACACCATGGACTGTGAGCTGTGAATAATATCTTAATGGAATATAAATAAAATTTAGGATGGACACTAAATTGTTCTCTATTTAATTGAATCTCTATTTAATTGATTCTCTAATTGAAACATTTTTGCTTCTAATAAAAATACTCACTGTGAGCATAAAATGTAGACATAAACACAATTAAGATGTTGTGTACAAATAAACAATGGAAATCCTATTAATGTCAGACCAGGCAAAAATTCCACTCTCTGGTGGCCCTCAGCTAATGGTGCTATGGGGTTGGGTTTCAGTTCTTTTAAAGCTTCTGACCTTGTGGGCTTCCACCACTACGCTCTTCTGTTTGTTTGTTTTTTAATCCTCAGGACTGTGCTAGTCTTTGTGTCTGCTTGTCATTCACTGATGAATGCAATGAAAGCAAGGAGCTTGACTATTCCTAGCCAAACATCTACATTCAATCAAAGCACATATCAAATAAAGGAGAAATGTACCAAAAATAACTTTGTCATATTTAAAGAAAATAATATTCCTTGTCACATTTTCATGAAAAAAAAATACACATATATATATTTTTACTAAATATGATTTTTTTCAGACCTAAAACGCCTCTTTCTTGGATATACAGATGTCTAGCTATAGGTCGGTGGACACTGAATAGATAAGATAATTTTGTTAGCAGTGTGGCTGTTTAGTCTTTCTCTCAGCACAGGAGATGTATTGAGAAATAGTGCCTGAAGAAGAATTGGCCAACAGCCTCACAAAGATCACCATTTTTCAAAGCAGACGCATTCCTAAAGCTGTCCACTGCACAACATCTTAGATAAAAATGACTGAAGACAAATGAGATTTAAATGCTTGAAATACATTCTGTCTGCACAAGCCAACAAAAAAGGGACAGAGAGAGGGGAGGGAGAAAGAGAGACAGAAAACGTCAGCCATGTTGGTGAAGCTTTATCTAATATCCTTTCATTCTTATATCAGCTCACGGTTTTAAAAAGGACAGTACATTGCTAAAAAAGAGCTTGAAGCCATTGAAGAGACCCTGGAGGCCAAAGGAAAAGGGTAAGAACAGGAAAACTCTCTCACCTTGTTTTAAGTCCTTCCACTTTGTAGAATTCCAACAAACCGACTAGGTCTCCTCTTAAACAAATCCTAAAGGGCAGCCATCTTGTTTCCTTCTGTTCCGTCTATGAAACAGACTACCTCCGCATCAATATTCATGGGCTAGTCTGACGTCTGCTTTCATCATCAGGGGCAGAAGACTTGCATTGCTGTTGGCTCTCGAAGCGCATCCAGACGCAGCCCGTAAACACACGCTCACTCTTGTATGTGCTTGTATAAGCAGTGTGCAGAGTGAGACAGTCCAGTGTGCAAGTGTGTGCAGATAAGAGGAACCAAGCTTGCTTCGCCGGCAAGCTGAAGTAATTGCAAAATCGCTTTCCTGCTGGGTCCTCTCCACACAAAGGGACTGAGTTTCTTTTCTTCCCCCTCCTTTTTTGCTCTCTTTCTTTTTTTTTTCAGCTGTACACAATAGTGCACACTTTACTGGCTGCCCTGAAGCACTGGACTGGATTGCACAGTTCATGGCTTCACCGTCCACCCACTCCAGCAGACACAGAGGGAGGGAAAACCCCTCCACTCACAGTCAGTTTCAATGACACAAAGTATACTAAATGCAAACAGGAAAAGAGAGACAATTATTACAAGACATTAAACCAACATTTCTTACTCACGCTGTTTGGTCTTACTAACTCTAAAAGCTCTCTGTCCTTAGTTCCTCACAGATTAGATTGAGAAGCACTGCCTCAGCTTCTATGAAGCCTTACCCTTGTCTACACTTGCTTGGTCTTATTTTGGCACACAGCAGTTTGGGGGCCGCACACTTAGACCTTAAAAAAACTCTGGAGCTTGAACAAATTCTTGTCTGATAAACAGGATACCAAATATATACTACTGTGAGACACTTTGGTGAGAAAGAAATTTAATATTTGACCTAATATCTGAATGCATTAAAGATTTTCTGTACAGAAGACAGAAAGCTCAAAACTTCTCATTTAACACTATGGCCCTTGTGTGCCGTCATGTACATGTGAAAGCTAGCACTAACCCATCTCCTCCTCCACCCTCCGTTTAGAGCTTTTAAACATCCCTTTTTTGTCTTGTCTGGATTTTAACAGGTGGTTTTTGTCTGAAAAAATCTGCCTTTGGCTCCACTCCAGTTTTGAAAGGGTGTGGGCCACAGCCTAGCTGGAGTGACGTTTGTTGACTCAATAGGTTCAGGCAAGGAGTAGAAAAAGATATTTGTTGTTACACCGCGTGGAGGAAGGGCAGTGGGGGAAGGCAGGAAGGCTTGCATGAGCAGTAATCACCAGAACTGGCCATTCCACATAGATCAGGTCAGCAATGGTAGGAATTTGGTATTACACTTGTTACAATTATCAAAGGTTATTTGGCCAAGTTTTAAGAAAATGTGACATAAATGCAATCATAATGTTTGCAACAATTGTCATATTTTTTTAATTATCACATTACTGGTTAATACACTGTAATAACTACTTAATAACACATGTATGTACAAATTGATTTCTTATGAATTTGTAAGATCTTACTCGTACAAAAACATACAATTTGTATGTAAATTGTCACCATGAAGGTTTACCCCTAAACTTAACCCTCACAATGGTGTGAGAGGTCACTATAAGTCACCGCAAAAAAAATTTACAAACTGTCAAGACCTTTAGCAAGAAATTACACAAGTTGGCCTAAACACAACAAAATATAGTTTTGGCTCAGTTTCTCTCATTTTAGGGTTGTCACATATATTTTCCTGTATGATCCTGTTAATACATGTTAATAACTGATGTTAACTACATTGTCCCTCCAAAGGACAAAATCATGTATGCCTCTTTCATAAAACGTCTGAAAATTTGTTCTGGCACCACTGTGCAATTTTGTTAATTTGCATTTCCAGAGCATTCCTGATTTCTGTGCTTTAATTAACACACACCTATAAAGACAAACATCACAAAGTGACTTTTAACATACTCACAGAAAACAGAAAAACCCTGCCCTTTCTAGAATCACTCCAGTTTGCTGCCATTGTTATTTATAGTTTTTGTGCATGCATCTTTGTCTGTGTATAAACTTTCTCCTTCATTCACTGGTCCAACAGTCACACAAAAACTAATGTCATGACACACACCCTATACAAAACCACACATGTTCCGGGCTTGATACTGGTAACATTGCTATTCTTATACCAGGATTACATTTCCCAACATTCTACCTCTGCCTTGTGTTCACACAGAAGGCCCTATAACATTTCCCAGTTTGCTGGAATCAGAGCCTATAGTGTGAATGCTCTGCAGTTGAAAATAACATCGCTACCATGTTGAGCAAACTAAACTAAGCATCCCTCTTGGTACTCAGTGGAGGAATGTTATGGCTTTTGAAAAAGTGTCAGAAACGACAAATCATCCTTTCACATCACTCCTCACCTCTTGGGGGGAAACCTCTCACCTTGTGTGTGAAAAAGGGGTTGACCCCAAACTGCTGGGGACAATGATGGAATGGACACACTTTTAACACGAGTGACCTCACACGTCTGCTTGATTACAGGCATTAAAGAGGGCAACAATTGAGACAACAATTGTGATGCTTCAACTCCAATTAAAAACTTGAGAGATGCCAGCCACATGACACCTGACATTTCACATAGGCTTAACAACATGCATTATAAATTTTAGGATTGTGGCCACTAACTTAAATTATTGTCTGCAATAAATCAACTTCTGTGCAAATACACATTTGACAATAGGTACCTCCTCTGACAAGAAGTCACTTCTGCACTTGTCTTACAAGACTCGTTAGTGTAAGACCTTCATTTCCTAATTACTACAAACCCAGCAGGAGGGCGAGAGAACTGAAGTGGGGAATTCAGAAGACAGGACAGCAAGTTACAGCAGTAGCAAAACACATTACACAGGCAGAACCAACTCAAAGATGCAAGAAAATCTGAACTACTAGAGAAAATCTTCACAATCTGCTTTGTGTTCCTCTAGTTCTTGCAACTGCATTTCCATTTGTATCTTACTCTATTGTAATTAACCATTTTCACTTATCCCAGACTAAGCAGTTGCTTCAAGTGAAAAGGGCCGAAGCTCTTTTCACGCATTCTGAATACAGGTGCCTGGTTCTCTCTAACTCTGTAGGGATGCAGGATTTTACGAGGCTCTATTCACAAAGGCTTATTATTCTCCTATAGCACAGACACAGGTCATGGAGGGTCTTCAGGGGATGAGACCATATTGTGGCCACTGCTGGCCCTGTCTGTTCCCGTGAGCTTCAATGCCACTTCTGCTTTCCAAACCAAATTATAATTTGATTCACATATTAACATGAACAGGTCAGGTCTGTTAAATAATATTAACTTTTGATTTCAATAATATATTAGTAAATTAACAAAAATTAACATAATTAACATGACTAAGATGAATAAATGTTTAGAGGTATTTTTCTCATTGTTATTTCATGCTAACTAATGTTTCCAAATGGAACCTCATTGTGTAACCCAATGTTTTGTAAATCATTACATCTGCACTGTGTACTGTGTACTTAGTACTGTGTTCCTAAGCATAAAGATTCAAAAGTTATCCATTTGTGATGTCACATAATCTTACGTGAAAATATTTCAAAATAAAATGTTATCTTGTTATTGCAGGTTTTTTTTTTATTTTTATTTGTTTGTTTGTTACTTTTACAATTCTATAAATTTTACTGTGACTGGCTGTAACTGGGCCATTAGAGTAACTTTATTTTAATGTAGTTGTGTGTGTGTATGTGTGGAATGACTTGTAAATTAATATTGTGAAAATAAATTTAATTCAGTATGAAAATTATTGCCATCAATAAATTCTGCCACACCCATTTATGCAAAATTATAATGTATTACACATCAAACTTTTGTTTAATTGTATGTTTAATATAGTGCCAACAAACAAAATGTCTATAAAGTATTTATAATGAGATATTTTATTACATTTACATTTAGTCATTTAGCAGACGCTTTTATCCAAAGCTAACAGAAAACTAACAGAAGAGCAACAATATATAAGTGCAAATGACAAGTCTCGGTTAGCCTAACGCAGTACATGTAGCAAGGTATATATATATATATATATATATATATATATAATAAAAAGAAAAATAGAAGATAGTAT